>NC_140167.1:117800343-118091600 GCF_963971535.1 Notolepis coatsorum
GGTCAATCAAAGTTCATCCTTCAGATCATCATGAAATATATCTCAAAATAACCCATGTGTAACCCTTGTGAATGTGAGCCAAGCAGTGAATATCTGGGTTTTCCTCATTCCCCTTGCAGTTATATACTCATACTGCCCAATCGCGTCTCGCTCTTCGCCATATTGAGATATACCTCATCTCCAGTACCTACTGTACTTCATTAACGAAAACAAAGCACCCATGCACTTGACCAGGCCCTGCCCCAGTGTACCCCTATAAGGCACCAGGCATGGTCACACTCGCCCTTCCTCTTTTTTCGTTTTCCATCATGGACGTGCATTGCATCCCATGTAACTAGCTGTTATGAAATGCAGAGAGAAATTGAACAATGTTGGGTTTTCGCCGGAGATTTGCCAGCCCCTGGAATCTTCTCGGCATGTTCCAACGGCACGTCGGGTCTGTCCTGGGGTTTCCTCGTCTTTTGACAGCAGATCGAGGGACGTCGCGCGATGTTTAGCTATCGGGCTAACTTGCGCTCAGGTAGGCTCTGTGCCATCAGGCATTAATGTTGGCGTTAGTAATACTGCTTGTTGTCCTGTGAGACAACTGAGTTGTGTATTGGCGCAAGGGGCAGGATATCTGGGTAAACGTGACTCTGAGTTGGACGTTTTCCCGCCTATCCTGGAGCGTGCTGCTAATGCTAATGCTGTAATGCTGGGTCACTGTTCTAATGTTCCCCGCTGTGAGATGTCACCGCTTTTCCCTCCTCTTAACCGGTTCATTGATGAAGGTCAGTCGGTAGCTAATGTGGGGGGTTTTGCTGAGACTTATGCCCTGTCCACACGAGAGTTTGGATTTAATATGACCGAAGTTTGAAAAAATAAAACTCCGTCCACACGGTGAACACAGGTGGACAACCGTGTATAACTGCGTACTCACGGGCAGAGCTGGAACCCAGCAACCGATACATTTAGTACAATGTAATACAATGCCAAAGCAGTAGGCGGCGATGTTGTTCAGACATGAAGGCCATCTCAACCAATCAGAAGGGCTTAGCGTTACCGGAACTGAACTGAAGCGCCGTATACAAAACATCCCTCCTGCTCACAGCCAAAACAAACATTCTACAGCTATCAACGAACATGGCAGCAGCACAAAAATCTTTCCTGTGGACCGACAGTGAGGTCGAACTACTCCTGAGTATCACGAACGAGTACAAGGTGAATAAAATAACAGAATCTGTCGACTGGGAGTCCGTACAAAGCAAGTATGCAGACATTTTAGCGTTATTCCTCGAGCAGTATCGCTGTGAAACGGACTCCGACTTTCCACACAAGAAGGAGGACATCACCAAGGCAGTACTAATTAACAAGCTCAAACAAATAAAGTTGAAATATCGAGGAGCAGTTGACAAAGGTACCAGGAGTGGCTTTGGAAGAGTGGTCTTCTTGTATTTTGAACTTTGTGAGCAAGTGTGGGGTGGGTCGCCTGCGACCACTGCCCTTCCATCGGGAATCGAAACTGCTGATTTCATTGTACCAGAAGATAGTACTACAGAGGCTTCTGATCAGGAGATTGAAGAAGCATCAGATTCGCCAGAACCAGGGCTCAACCAAGTTGTGGTGAGACAAAGAAGGGATCTATTACAGGTAGCTATTACTATATGCTTGCTCCAATGTACAGTTTCTTCCCCCTCAAATGTATACTCTCTTTGTAAACTCTTTTGTTTTTTGTACTCAAACAGTACTGTATATCTGTAGATCTGGTATGTCATAAATGTCTAGATGTAACAGTACTGTCTATCCGTATGTCATATATGTTATGATGAATTGAAATGGGGGACCCTGATGTAAACAAGACTAAATGAAATTACCAAATGCCAATGACCTGATTTATGTGGTTTACAATTAGCCTAATTTCTTTCTATCTTTTTATCCCCAAAGGCAAGACTCCAAGGACACAGACAGGATCGCCTGAAAAGAAAGCTTTCTGCTGACGCACAGGTAATCATCATTGGTGATAAAGCAGAAATGTTCTGTGTAACAGATGTGAAATGTGCACGGTGGTCTTAACTTAAATTTAAATACAATTCTGATTCGACAGCTCCAGCTTGCGATCGAGGAAGACGTCAAGGCCAAGAAAAGGATCATTGACCTGCTCGAGGCGTCTGAGTTGCAGTCAAACGAAAATATGAGGAGTATGGCAGATACCCTAGCGACACTGACCAGGTCCATTGTAGAAGGACTTGCGTTTATGAGACAATCCAATATGCAACATGCACCTCAACTCTTCAACATGGCCCCACAACATGAACATCACAATCCACAACATCATAGTGGTCACACACATTATGGAAGCCGCTATGGCACATCCCCACACAACTCCTCAGCAACACGTGGACAGGGCACATATTCTCACAACTTTTCTGCAACACCTGGTACCTTCCTACATACCCTAACTACAGCAATACCTGGTACATACCCACACAACAGTACCTTCAACAACTCGGGAATAGATACCCCGTTGGGAAATGGTACAGATAGTGAGTAACATGTGTAACGCAACAGGTGTTTCCCTTCTTTCTCCCCCACCCCTCTGCACATTTTTAAACTGTACATTTGAGTGAAAATAGGTGCCTTAACAGTTATATTATATTGCATGTCTTTTTTTTTACCATGCATATCTTGTGTCATCTATTATTTTTTCAATGCCTATTGTATTATATATTATTGTATTTTGCAATAATAGGAACCTAGCATGTCTTTTTATATCATGTCTTATCTATTTTTATTTTAACAAATAAACCTCTTGATACCTCACATTGGAAAGATTTGCACCGACTTATTACTATTTTCTGCACACTCTAATGGAGAAAAATTTATATCTCAATAATTTGTCAAATGACGGTCCAAATCTATACTGTACTGGCCGATATACAAAGCCCAGGTATCTGGCCTGAAAAAGTCAGACTGTATTGTGTGGCAATATACATATTGCATTTCTTTACTCGTTTGTACATGAGTAAAAATAGGTGCCTTAATATTAGACAGCAGTAATGCCTACATTCTAAAAGTAGATTGTACTATAATGAGCAGTCAAGTTCAATGGCCACTTTTCAAGTAGGCAGTGTGATTCTGGCAGACACAAGATTTGAATATTCAGGTATAGGGTACATAGTGGATGCATGTATCCTTTAGTATGATAATTTGTGTAATGTAAATTGGATGTGGGTGCTTGTAGTAGTGGGGGCAGGCACGTGGGTGTGGCCGTGGGCATGCATTGTTTTGTGGTGTAGATGTCTGCAAAGCCAGACAGTATTGTGTGGCAATATACATATTGCATTTCTTTACTCGTTTGTACATGAGTAAAAATAGGTGCCTTAATATTAGACAGCAGTAATGCCTACATTCTAAAAGTAGATTGTACTATAATGAGCAGTCAAGTTCAATGGCCACTTTTCAAGTAGGCAGTGTGATTCTGGCAGACACAAGATTTGAATATTCAGGTATGGGTACATAGTGGATGCATGTATCCTTTAGTATGATAATTTGTGTAATGTAAATTGGATGTGGGTGCTTGTAGTAGTGGGGGCAGGCACGTGGGTGTGGCCGTGGGCATGCATTGTTTTGTGGTGTAGATGTCTGCAAAGCCAGACAGTATTGTGTGGCAATATACATATTGCATTTCTTTACTCGTTTGTACATGAGTAAAAATAGGTGCCTTAATATTAGACAGCAGTAATACCTACATTCTAAAATTTCAATTCAATATGATTAGGTGACTAGGTTCAAGATTCAAGATATTTATTTGTCATGTTACACAATACAACTTTTGTAGACCTTGGAAGGTCAGCACAACTGTCTTGCGGCTCCCCTTTTGCAAGGAGAACAGGAGAACTCGCAGCCTCTTTCACGGATCCATGAATTCAGTAAGGACCCTCCTGACCCTCTTTCCTTCTGCTGAGACGCAGTCTGCTCTGAAGTTGCGGTCAGCGGCAGGCTGGTTGTCCCGGTCTTGCTGAGCTGCCTCTCTGACTATGTGCTCGTCCAACGTCTCACGTTGGGCCTCACAGTAGTTATGGAGGACAAAGCAGGCATAAATAACGAAAGGGAGATCATCTAAATTGATGTCCATCGGTCTTCTCAGTGCACCAAAGCGTGCTTTCAATCTTCCAAAAGCACATTCGATCACCTGTAAGTAAAAAGGCAGTCAGATGTTTGTCACTTGCATAGTTGCAACTAGTATAACATTATTGGCCATCTCTAGAGCTACTAAAATGTACTGCTTTTATCAACCTGTAAGCAGCACCTATATTGTGGCTATATTTGTCAAAATGTATAGTTTTAGACATCAATAATGTAGTAATCAATCCATCAATTACCATTCTCGCCTGACACAAGGTCAGTCCAAAGTACTTCTCCGTGAGAGTGCTGCCTCCACTTGCATACTCCTTCATCAAGTAGGGAGACAAAGGATAAGCTGGGTCTCCAAGGAGAAAGACTGGGACAGGCTCCTCGTGGTCCAGGATTTTTTTGGGACAGGAAGGGATAACCCCGTTCTTTAGATGCGACGCCAGCGTTGAATTGGCCCAGATACGAGCGTCATGTAAGCAACCTGGCCACTTCACGTCCACATCAATGAAGGAGTACTTGTAGTCACAGGCAGCCTGGACATTGAGAGAATATCGTTTCTTCCTGTTCAAAATCAAAAAGGCACACACACACACACACAAAGGAAAACAATGTCAGAATTCTACAACAGCAATCCTATTATTGCAAAATACAATAATATATAATACAATAGGCATTGAAAAAATAAGATGACAAGATATGCATGGTAAAAAAAAAAAATACATGCAATAAAACATAATATAACTGTTAAGGCACCTATTTTTACTCAAATGTACAGTTTAAAAAATTTGCAGAGGGATGGGGGGAGAAAGAAGGGAAACACCTGTTTCGTTACACATGTTACTCACTATCTTTGCTTCCTGTCCTATACTATTGGATTAATAAGTTGATTAATCAAGCACACCTAATGGGCACACACAGCACACACCAGATTTATCAATTAATCCAATGGTATTGTACACAAAGCTGTCATACAATATAAAGTGAAAGGTTGTCTCACCTGTTCACGTAATCCATGGAGTTGGAAAGCGGCTGTCGTATGTCAATGTGTGTACAATCGACCGCACCGATGCATTGTGGCATGACATGGGCTCTTTCGAAGGCTGTGGTCAGTTCTTGGACTTCGGAAACCGTGCGAGGCAAACGAATATATTGGGGGCCCACGTGTATTGTTATTGCCCGAGATACCTGCCGGATTATTTTTGAGACCACCTGTCTCGACAAGCCAAATGCATTAGCTGTCTTTCGCAGTCTTCCCTCATCTGCTAGATAGTAGAGAGTGCAGGCTACTTTCTTTACGACACCGACCGGCGAACGCATGACTGTTGTTTGTCCTTGAATGTGCGGGCGAAGCATTTCACTCAGCGACAGTAGTGCTGGTCGGGACATCCTAAAGTTCTCTCGCCATTCTTCTTCCAACACTACCTCATTCTCGAAATTATCCCACCAGCTAGAGGTCCGACCTGGTCTCGTCCAGAACCTCCGCTGGCGAGCGCATCGCCGCTGTCTTCGTGTAGAGGAGCAGTATCCTTCTTCGACTCTCGACCATGCGCCTCTGTTCGCGCAACGCGGTCATCAACAGAGCATAACATCCATGAACAGCCGACACCACCACTTCCATTTCAGTAGCTGTCTTTTTCAAAACGGTGTTCCCTCAGATGTAGCTGGCTCTGCTCCTCTCTAACTTGCTATTGTTTGCGACAGTCTGCCGTAAACATGGACAATAATTGCGTCAGCCGTAAACACTGGGAATAACCTCGGATAACCTCGGTTGCTATGCCCACACGCAACTGCAAAACCGCACAACTCCACCCTGGCCACCGGTTTTAAAGACCGCGGTTGCAGCGTAGCAAATCCCCGGTTGTGTGTGGCCGAACAGTGCAACTGCGCACATACAATCACGGTTACATTAAACCCAGCGTTCGTGTGGACGGGGCCTTATTTACCATTTTTACGGGTAAATGGGCTGACAACAGGGTGCAAGGCAGATGTGCCTTGGCTTGAGAGCCAGGTAGCATCGATCCTTTGCCCTGGCGGGGTTGAACGGAGTCCCACCCGGAAGCCGACGCTTGAGAGCAAGTCGGCCCGGCAGGTGGCAGTATGGACTGATGATGTTTATACCGCCATATTCCTTGCCAAGCTGGGTTTTGCTGTGAACTGGAAGAAGAGTACGCCTCTTCCCAGTCAACAGGTGGAGTACTTGGGCTTGGTGGAAACGTTTGAAGGTTCCCTTGTCGATACGGGGGGATCTCGCCTACTGGAGGAGGCCTGGTACCCTCACCAGCGGGGTCCCCATGGGGGACAGGCGGTCACGGTCTTCACCGACGCCTCCCTCACGGGATGGGGGGGGGGGGGGGGGGGGCGTGTCGGACCAACGCAGTGGGGGGCAGCTGGACGGTTCATGCTGCCCGGTCTGCTATGCACATCAATGTGTTGGAATTGAAGGCGGTCCTCCTGGTCCTCAAACGGCTTGGCCCCTTGGTGAGGGGCGAGCACGTGTTGGTCAGGACGGACAGCATGACGGCAGCGGCGTATATCAACAGACAGGGTGGAGTACGCTCCATCCATCTGTACCGGGCGGCGTTCGAGCTCTGGCTATGGGCGTCTCGCAATCTGCGCAGCCTGAGGGCTCTCCACATCCCTGGCAGGGAGAATGTGGGCGCAGATGTGATGTCGCGGGGCGGTCTTCGTCACGACGAGTGGGGTCTACGTCCATACGACATAGTCAGACAGGTCTGGGACCGCTTCGGGGAAGCTTCGGTGGATCTGTTTGCGAGCAGACAGTCTCACCAGTGCCCCTTGTGGTTCTCGGTCAGACGGGAGGACAATCCTCAGTTGGGGGTGGATGCCTTCTCGATGTATCCATGGCCGCCCGGGATTCTGTATGCTTTTTCCCCCATACATATGATAAGTCAGTTGTTGGAGCGGGTACATCGGGAGCACAGGACCTTGATCCTGATCGTGCCGGACCGGGGCGCAGCTGTGTAGTTCCTGGTCCTGATCCAGCTCTTGGTAGCCCCGCAGTGGCCTGTTCCTTGGTCATCGCGGGCCCTCTCTCAGGCGCACAGGTCTCTGTGTCAGTTCCCTGTGCTGGGCCAGCCTCTGATGGTTTGGCTGGTGAGAGGGTGAGTCTGGAGAGGATAGACCCTTCTGTGGTCGACACCATCCGAACGCGCATGCTCCCTCCACTATCGCGGTTTACGCGGGTAGGTGGCGTATTTTCCAAGAGTGGTGTAAGGTGGGGGGCTGGGAACCGGTGTCCTGCCCCCTGGACGCTGTCCTTTCCTTCCTTCAGTCTATTTTGGATAGACTGTCGGCTTCGACGGTGAGGGTATATGCCGCGGCTATATCCTCTTGTCATGAGGGGTTTGAGGGCATTAAGTTGTTCAGCCACCCTCTTGTGAAGCGTTTCCTGCTTGGCGCTCGGCGCCTTAAGCCGGTGAAACGTTTTCTGTCTCCGAGTTGGGACCTCCAACTGGTCCTTGGCCGGTTGTCCGAGGCCCCGTTTGAGCCTCTTGAGCAGGCGTCTTTGGAACAGCTGTCTTTCAAGACTGCGTTTTTGCTGGCCATCACCTCTGCTAAGCGCGTGGGTGAGCTTTGTGTTCTCTCGGTGCGGCCTGAGTGCTTGTCTATTTGTGTCAATAGCGGTGAGACTCTGAGGCCTAATCCAGTCTTCGTGCCAAAAAATATCCGGAGTTCTTTTCGCTCCAGGGATATTGTGGTTCAGGCGTTTCATCCGCCTCCTCACGCTGGTGAGTTAGAGGCGCGCCTTCACCTGTCGTGTCCAGTCCGGGCTTTGGGGGTTTACCTCAGCCGGACTCAGGACCTCAGGGCTACCGATCAGCTCTTTGTTTGTTACGGTGGCTCTCGCGCTGGTATGGCACTGTCGAAACAGCGCCTGTCACATTGGTTGTGCGAGGGCATTGCCCTTTGCTACACGTTGGCTGGGCTGGCCCCCCTTGGGGGTGTCAGGGCGCACTCCACTCGTGGGGTGGCGGCCTCTGCTGCCTTGTTAGGGGGGGCCTCGGTGGAGGACATCTGTGCTGCGGCCTCCTGGTTCTCCCCGGGTCCCTTCGTTAGGTTTTACCTCATGGACATGACTGGGAGTTCTGTTTCCCAGCCGGTTCTGAGGTCTGGGACCTCCCCTGTGTCCTGCCCTTCGGTGGGTTAGCAGGGGTGTGTGGGTGTGTGCCACGAGGTGCTGTGTCACACGTGGTCCCGCCTGTGCTGTGCGCTTTTAGGGGTCTCTAGTTCCCTCTTTTTCGCACTTGGGTGGAGTTGACTGCTGCCCCCTCTTCACTAGGAAGGGGGGGTGACGGGACTCCCCTCCCCCCTGGTGGTAGGGCTTGCGGGTCCTCAGGGGGTACACTTGTCGGGCCACGCGTCTGCTCTGCCCCATATCTCAATATGGCGAAGAGCAAGACGCGATTGGCCAGTACGAGTATATAACGATATGTTATGTATATAACCTAGTTATATGAGTACTGGCTAAGCGTCTCGCTCTTAGCGCGCCCTGAGGTCCCTTGAGGGGGTTTTTCTTGATGGAAAACTTTTCCAGAGGAAGGGCGAGTGTGACCATGCCTGGTGCCTTATAGGAGTACACTGGGGCGGGGCCTGGTCAAGTGCATGGGTGCTTTGTTTTCGTTAATGAAGTACAGTAGGTACTAGAGATGAGGTATATCTCAATATGGCGAAGAGCGAGACGCTCAGCCAGTACTCATATAACTAGGTTATATACATAACCTATCGTTCACTCACTTCAGACTAAAGACCAACTGGAAACATAATTAAATTCATATTGTATTGACATTCATTGCGCCAATTTCACAATAGAACAGAACAATAAGCAGGTTGATTGAAAGTTGGCCTTCGCCCAGCCCTGATATGTGTCTGTTCCTTTGTCCAGGGGCTACTCTGAGTGTGATCGTGGACATTGACATCAACATGTCGGTGGTGATCTCAGCTCTCATAGCCATCTTCTACACTCTGGTTGGAGGCCTCTACTCCGTGGCCTACACAGACGTGGTCCAGTTGTTCTGTATCTTCCTGGGCCTGGTGAGTCTCTCCATGGCCTCGACGTAAGGCAGAGCTGGCCCTAGATCTTTGGGGGCTCTATACAAAATCATTTAACCTCATATCAGATCTCCGCACCAGAGGGTCCAGTCGTTTAGACATTTTGCATGTTTCAAGGGGCCCTCTGATTGGCTCACTGACCTACCCTTTAACCAATTAAATAACCAGGGCCATGGTCAAATAATTCCACTACTGGGCGCCAGGGTGGCGCACCACGTAACGCACTGTAGTGCAACGCGGCCATCCCAGGTTCGACTCCCGGACCCGGCGACCTTTGCCGCATGTCTTCCCCCATATCTCTCTCCTCCCATCCTTCCTCTCTGCCAGACTTGTCCAATAAACTAATAAAAATCTACCAAAAACATAATAAAAAAAAAATAATAATAATAATTCCACTACTAATTCAGCAGTAATACTGAGATATTGTTTTTTTTATCTATCTTTCAAAAAAGAAAATAATAATCCGATTGGTTGGGGGCCCTATTAACTCATTCCCCGCCAACAACGTTTATATATACGTTATTGGGCGCCATCCTTTGAACGCCAACCACGTATATATACGTTATTTGGTAGTTTTTCCTTTATTTTTATTTTAATATTCTATTCAATGTCAGGGACCCGTATGTTGCCGTTAGAAGGCATACTGCGACCCAGAGGGTGCAGTACCGGCCAGATCCTCCCAGGTGGCAGTATCGAGAGTGCAGTAAACTCTGTTCCAGACCCTGTGTTACACTCAAATGTCTCCGGGTGCAGTTTTCTGAGTCGGGCGAGGCGAGCGGTTCTCCCGATTGCATTGAAGCGTGTCAAATGCTCCCGATCCATATGTTGTGGTGGGTTATGTCGTGGACCATATGGACATCAGATGGACCAGATGGCGATCAAACAATTGGAATATTATTTTTGGAATACTCCCGATCACAGGTAAGGATTATTTGACGTCAATTCTAGCTTGATAGTGCAATGTTTTTATACCGATCCAGCTGATCAGCGTTTTTGTGTTCAATACGAATGCCGTTACTGGCAATCAAAGAATCAGAAACTACCCCCCCCCCCCCCCCTTCATGCATTCATGATGAAACATAATACCTATTATATACATTTGATTTGGGAATAGTAGCGTGTCCAGGCAGAAACGCCAACGTTTATAGTAGAATTCACGTATAAGGCTATAACTCAGCCTTTCAGGAATTACCCCAGACCACTCTGAAATTATACTTATATTCACCACGGGATAACGCACAAATGTATGCATGGAAAAATTATCTCTTTCTTGCATCTTGGACGGAAGAAAGTCACTGTCAAATGACCATAGTATTGTCCCCATAGCTATAATATAGAATATAGATATAGCTCTACAAACAAGGTGACGCACTCCTATCTTTAAAGCGTGGCATAGCTACAACAGGACCCGTCTAATCCCCGACGGTCAATGAGTTGCCAAGTGTCCTTGAGCAAGACACTGAACTCTACCTGCTCCAGGGCAAACTACTGACCCTGCACTGACCCCTCAGGTGGAATGTGTACATGTAATATGTAATATGTGTTTGTCAGAGGGATATTATGCAGTTACACTGTGTGTAATATGGAGGAAGGAGTGAGTGAGTGAGTGAGTGAGTGAGTGAGTGAGTGAGTGAGTGAGTGAGTGAGTGAGTGAGTTCAGTTGTATCTCAGAATGGGATATTTTTTCAGATTGACTGTTTATAATGTAGTGGTTTCACCGTTAAATTATTTTGAAGCAGTAGACAGTTAAGTAGACCACACCGAGATTTGAAACAGAAACATTACGCTCCAGTTGGCCTGATTATCAACTCTCTCTCTCTCTCTCTCTCTCTCTCTCTCTCTCTCTCTCTCTCTCTCTCTCTCTCTCTCTCTCTCTCTCTCTCTCTCTCTCTCTCTCTCTCTCTCTCTCTCTCTCTCTCTCTCTCTCTCAGTGGATAAGCGTGCCTTTTGCCCTGTCCAACCCTGCCGTGTCAGACATCGGTGTATCAGCCAAAGAGGCGATCTACCAGTCTCCCTGGCTGGGGAAGATCGAGCCTGCCGACACCTGGCTCTGGGTGGACAACTTCTGTCTGCTGGTAAATCATGCCTTTTCATACAATATTTAATAATTTCCTGGAAACATATGGACAGTTTGACAGTTTGTACAGGGCATGGAACTAACTTCGGGCTGGACTGAAATTACTTCACCACCAGTTTATGAAGAATCAGATAGGCCAAAAAAAAGTATCACTGTCTTAACAAGTAATTCATGCTTCTATTGAGTCTGAAAATATTATTTTCTTATAACAAATGAAAAAAAAATCTATTGATGGTATGTATCATTTCACTTAACTTGTTTAATTTTTTTTTATTGAAACCAAGCAACAATATCTTGAAATGAGGCAGATCATGTCTTCAATTATCTGGTTCCTGGCTGTATGTACCGCTACTTTTTGCCTGCTTCATATCACTGCTGTATACCGCTACTTGTATCCAATCAGGTGCTTTCCACAAGGGGAAATGGGAAGTAGGGATGGATGGAAATACATGCCTACAGCATAATGTTTACAATGATGAATTCATTACTCAATAATATTCTTTGGGGGGAAAGCAATACATTTATTCCACACCTTTCTAAAAGCTACTGTATGTGGCTTTAAAAAAAAAAAAAATAATGATTACTCTACTTAAATTTTTTATCTATAGCACCTTTAAAGCCATGGCAAACACAGCAAATACCTTTAAGAACTCATATTTACCCGTTGTTTAGTGTTAGTCCATGTATCAATCAGTCAACTAGAGAATTAAAACATGTCTCTATTCCTATTTCTTGTTTATTTTGGTGGTGTGACCGATTGCGGTTTATGTCTGGATCACAGATTGGAGCTGCGCTGTGTGTCTGTATTTACTATGGTGTTTCTGTTTCTAGATGTTGGGGGGGATCCCGTGGCAGGTGTATTTTCAACGGGTTCTTTCTGCCTCTTCAGCTACCTATGCCCAGGTGCTCTTCTTCCTCGCCGCCTTTGGCTGCCTGGTCATGGCCATCCCCTCCGTCCTCATAGGGGCTATAGGGGCCTCCACCGGTAAACATACACGTGTACATAACGCTGCTGTCGGGACAAAACCTCATAACTCCATTTTTTTTAATTTTTTTTATTATATAAACCAACTCCGTAGATCATCCTCCATATGTGTGTGTGGGTTTTACAAAGTTTAAACAATGGGAAAGCATTAAACCGATCATCTGTCTAAACCTCCTAACTCTATTCACCCTCAAATCTGTGTTCGTTTTTTTCATCTGCTGAAAAGTTGGGTTTTTGGAGTTATGAGGTTTTGTCCCGACAGCAGCGATAACAAACACACGTGCACACACAGACACAAACCATCGCGGCGTCTGACTGCGTTGAAGATGGTAGTTATGATGAATAAAAAAATTGCTGGCACTGAGATGAAGCATGCTCACATCTTTCCTCCACGCACAGACACACATACATTACACGTATATATACAGATGCAAAGGAGCACACATACAAACACCAAACACACTCTCTCTCTCTCTCTCTCTCTCTCTCTCTCTCTCTCTCTCTCTCTCTCTCTCTCTCTCTCTCTCCTCTCTCTCTCTCTCTCTCTCTCTCTCTCCATCTCTCTCTCTCTCCATCTCTGTTTGTCTCTCTCTCTCACACACACACACACACACACACACACACACACACACACACACACACACACACACACACACACACACACACACACACACACACACACACACACACACACACACACACACACACACACACACACACACACACACACACACACACACACACAAACACACACCCACTTACTCAACCCGATAGACAATTAGGGGGTTAATGAAACATCACAGGACAATTTAAACATCTAGGGAGCTTATCCTCTGTTCAAACAGGGGAACCGCTATCAAAGGAAAACACACTCCATCATCAGCTCGTCTACACTGTCATCCCGTGCACGTTGCTGACTTCGGACGTGTACTAAATCCACACGCAGATGCATATCTTGGGGGTAAACAACGGCAGGCGGCTCCTGTCATGCCGGGCAGAGGAGGGAGGGAGCGAGGGAGCCATCAAACCGTGCCGACTCAGTGAATATTACATCTGAGGGAAGAAGGACTCATTAATTCGGTTGATCTGACGATGTTTCATCTAAAGTCAGAGCTAATCAACAGCTGTTTATTTAGTTCCAGAGGAGCGAAAGAAGAGACAACATAAAGAGAGAGAGAGATGTAACTGAGGGGTACAATTCCCTGACTGTATTGATAAGTATGGTATCATTAAACCACTACCGCTTTATGTACTTTAATTACTGGCCATACAGTACACGATATCTAAGTATGATGAACACTTTCCCACATATGAAATCAGGTCCACACAAAGGTAATAGTCAAATATTTAATATATAGCAAAAGGTACATATAATAGTTACTTATTACATTTATGATTTGAATGCACTTGTAAGGCAAATGAGTATTCGTAGGCAAATCAACACTGAATGTCCAATCTCTGGTTACGCAGGAAGCAAGTATACAACCTGGCTCTTAGGGAATTATAACGATGGTCACTTAATGATTATAGCTGGATAATATACTGAAGGGGTCCCGCTGGTTGTAAGCCAGTAGGGGGGGTAGGAGAGCCGTCGGCTGTATCCCGTCTGGTCAACGATTTCTAGGGAGAGTTCAGGTACAGAACACAGTGCCCGTAGAACCTTGATCCGCAGATTAATACACTTGGGCTCTCTTGTAGACGATAGCTGTAGCTGTAGCTGTAGGTCCACAACGGAGAAGAAGCGAGGCGACCTCAGTCTGGTCTGAGCGCCGTCTCACCTTGGCTCCTCTCGGGGTAAATCCAACACTCACCGGTGTTGGCGATTATCCGCTCCACAAATCAAAGCACCAAAGCAAATAGATATTCCATGCCGTATAGGGCTCAGCAGTCGTCGGGGTAGGCAATCCAATGTGCAGGTCCACTCGTCCTCGCCTAGAACTCCTCGGATGAAAGCACCACGTGTGGTCTGCCCAACCTGGTTAAGACTCTAGATAACGCGAGGAAGCGATGGGGGTGCTGCTCACTTTAGAACTCTAACCGTACGATGCACCATACATAATAGACTATTATTACTTAATAGAAATACGGTGCCAAACTCTGGCAATTCAGCTATTAATTCGCACGAGATCTCACTGCTATTCTAAGGCCAAACCGGCCATACTACACCGCACGCGGTATCGTGGGGTGAGGCTTCACGTCTTGTTACTTAGTTGGGTAGAAGGGTAAAGGACTAAGAGGAATTCTACATTTCTTGCGCCATATTTATATGCACAGTGGACAAGTAGTGCCGCTCTGCTTTCGGTAGCCGTATTCCTGCGCGGAGCTGGGGCTAGTAAGGGCATGTCTCGTCGGTACCTTTGAACTTGAACGCCAGGGGCCGGTCCCTGGCGCCTGGTCCTTTTGTCCAATAAGAGAATGAACTATTATGGGCTGTAGTAGAATAAAGGGATATTCCGTGTATATGTACAAGGAATATACAAGGGATATCAAACGATATACAAATACTATTAAATATATATCCATAAATAAATATATATATTCGGTTTAATCTGATCCTTCACAACAAGAGAGATTGGATATGTCTGGAGGATGGAAAGAAGGAAGGAATTAAGGAGAGAGAGAAATGGAAGTATGGCAAGAAGGAGAAAGGGAATGAGCGATGGGACTGCCACGCAGCCGCCAGGGAGGATGTAGTGGAGGACGGGTGGACGTGGAGGGTTTGATATATGGTAGAGCGAAGGATGACAGAGGGGAGAGCTGATTTACTCATCCACTGAGGGCCTGGATGTGTCCCACTAGAAGCCACGTTGACCCAAACCACAGAGAGAATAGATGAGAATCTTCTCACCGTGGGAGCAGATCATCTGTAAGACTCGGGCTGCCAATCTGAATTTAGTATTAAATGTGACTCAAACATACGGTAAGCATTTAAAGAAGCATTTATTATAACTCGGATCATGGCTAACATCCTGTATGTTTTGATTGGCTACTAGGGGTCATGTCTCAGAGTTTTCAGTTCATTATTACATTGTAATCTTTGCTGAGTTATACCGTCTTTGTTGTGTCAAACAACAAACAAGTACACAACGTGTTCATCATGCCTTCCAGGCTATCTGATTGAAAACATAGTGTCATGCCTGGCCAGTATGGCTAACTGCGAGTGAATGAATTTCTACTGAATGAATGAGTGACTGTTAGTGGTATTACCGCCCGGTCTATGAGGTGCTTCAAATCTGAAGACAGAATGTTCAGTGAGGCCAAATGAGTCCATTATCTTGATCTAGAAGCATAATAGACAATACCACAATACCACTTACCCTTAGCCACCAGAGGTGTACCCCTCCTGCTGACTTCTTGTACACAATTTGGATAAAAGCCTCCGCTAAATGAGGTTGGTGGGCACACAAAATCATGCAGTCCTCTTCCTGCATTGTTAAGCTTATTCTTTGCTCTATGATTAAGCTTCATTCTATCCTAAGAAGGGAGTACCTGGACCAAGTACTAGTTCCAGCCAATGAGTACACGTTGTATTCTAGATTCCACTCCTGAATGTCAAAACGCCACTCTGTTTGTTAGAAATTGTAAGATAATGTATAAATATACTGTGTTCAGAAATGTAACAATATTCCCAACAGCATCCATCTGAAGTCAGTTGGTTTCTGTATCTGTGTCCTGTACCAGACTGGAACCAGACCTCCTACGGGGCCCTCCCTCCCAAAGAGAGGGATGAGTCAGACATGATCCTGCCCATCGTTCTGCAGCACCTGTGCCCGCCCTACATCTCCTTCTTTGGTTTGGGAGCGGTGTCCGCTGCTGTGATGTTGTCCACTGACTCTTCCATCCTCTCGGCCAGTTCCATGTTCGCAAGGAACATATATCAACTCGCCTTCCGACAATCGGTGAGTGCACAGGCACACAGAGACAGTGGGTGGAACAGGCACACAGAGACAGTGGGTGCACAGGCACACAGAGACAGTGGGTGGAACAGGCACACAGAGACAGTGGGTGCACAGGCACACAGAGACAGTGGGTGGAACAGGCACACAGAGACAGTGGGTGGAACAGGCACACAGAGACAGTGGGTGGAACAGTCAGCCAATAAATAAATATTATCAGTGGTATGTTGATAGATTTTCTGGTTCTAAGAATGAAAACCTTTCAGAGTAATGGGAAATATTAGTTGTGCGTGCTTGTCTGGGATTTGTTCAATCACTGTAGAACAAACCTATTCATTAATGTTCAACCAGAGTCTGTGAACTAAATTGGTATCTCTTGTTGCGCCTCCCAATTCTCCTTCCTCTCCTCTCCTCTCCTCTCCTCTCCTCTCCTCTCCTCTCCTCTCCTCTCCTCTCCTCTCCTCTCCTCTCCTCTCCTCTCCTCTCCTCTCCTCTCCACCTCCACCTCCTCTCCACCTCCACCTGCTCTCCACCTCCACCTCCACCCCTCATTCTATCTCCCAAACCTCCACTCCACTGTCCCATGTTCCTCCTCCAAATGTTACCCCTCCTGTCCCTCTCTTCTCCCCTCCAGGCATCAGATCGTGAGATCGTGTGGGTGATGCGCATCACCATCTTTGTGTTCGGGGCCTTGGCCACAGCCATGGCCTTGCTAACGGGAACGGTGTACGGCCTTTGGTACCTGAGCTCCGACCTGGTCTACGTCATCATCTTCCCCCAGCTCATCAGCGTGCTCTTTGTCAAAGGCACCAACACCTACGGCTCGGTGGCCGCCTACGTCTTTGGTCTGCTGCTGCGGATCGGGGGAGGGGAGCCCTACCTCAAACTCCCCCCCTTAATTTTCTATCCCGGCTGGGTGATGCAGGAGAAGGTCCACCATCGCACCGGGGAAGTGGAACGTTTCATTCAACAGAGGTTCCCCTTCAAGACTGTGTCCATGCTGGCATCCTTCCTGGCGAACGTGGCCTTCTCCTATTTGGCCAAGTACCTGTTTGAGAGTGGGAGGCTCTCGCACAAGTATGACTTCCTCGATGCCGTGGTGTCCAAGCACAGCGAGGAAATCATGGACAAGACCACCCTGGTGGGCAACCATGATGGCATCATCCTGTCTGAGATGGCGCCAGTCAAGCAGACCCTGGGCACCTCTCTGGCTGGGACCTTCACCAACACAGAGGCCATCAGCGACGAGTGCAGTCCAGAGTCCCTCATCAATGAGCATGAATAAACAGAGAGGGGGAAATAAAGAAACCAAGATCTTGGAACCAAGGAGTTTGAAGGAGAAGGAATTGTCAAAGAGGCATCAACAAAGCAACATTGTTTGGGGAACGGCTGCTGCCGTGCTAGTAGCCAAATCTGCGTGGCTCCACAAGCGTGTTCTTGTGTGATGCCGATGACATGGTGCTTTCTTCTTGTTCTGAGATTCCTTGCCTAGAATCCAGGAAGTTGACGGTCCCACAGGAGCCAGATCCTAAGATGTCCTCAGCAAACCAATCACAATCCTGTTATAATCATATTGATGACTCTCTTCTTCTCCCCGTGAAGAAAAGATTACCACAGCCACCATTTTAGTTGAGTGCTGCTACAATGAACAGAGTGATTCTTTAAAGCATAGTAATCAGAAGCGGCCAGTGGACGTTCATCTCAATGTGGGGACTTCGCCAAGGGCAGTGAGTCAGATGAGAATAGTGCAATATCTAACCAAGGAATTATCTGTGTGTGTGCGCGTGTATGTGTGTGTGTGTGTGTGTGTGTGTGTGTGTGTGTGTGTGTGTGTGTGTGTACTGTATATATATATATATGTATGTGTGTGTGTGTGTGTGTGTGTGCGTGTGTGTGTGTGTGTGTGTGTGTGTGTGTGTGTGTGCGTGCGTGTGTGATAACGTAGGGTCCAGGGGGTGTTAATGAAATATGCTTTTATTTTTAACCTAATTTGCGTAGAATACATTTATTAATAGAGCAATGATATTTTTAAGGTCCACCTTGTACATAGATACATTATAATTATTCACAATCCTTGATTGTTCTTATCTTTAGGACCAATAGATCTTCTTCCATTTTTGTGTTATGTGCTCACTGTGCTCATAAGGTGACTGTGTTATACACACTAAAACTAGAGACAGGGCGGTATGTACTGTGTACCATTATTGTATTAAATACCACCTTGATGTAATCACCCATATGGGAAAGATGTATACAAAAAATGTATATATAAAAAAAATAATTCAAAAAATAAAGTAGAGTAGTAGTAAAGTATAACATATGGCAGTATAGCCACATGTGATTCTTACAAGGAATTTTGAGAATATGCCATGTATGGCCTGGCAACCACTGTAATCATAATAACATATAATAATGTAAAAAAAAACTGAGATGAGATGAGATGAGATGAGTATGGTAATGATATCTGAAGATGGAAACAACCGTATATGTTTCTTATACAACTTTCTGAAGGCAGAACTATATGTTATAATTATTTTCTGTATGGGAAGCAGGTTCAAAAGCCAAACCCAAAACAGATTACATGTGCCAAAACCCTCTTCTGCAGGCTTTGGAAAAAGAAAAAAAAACACAAATCCTCCAGAAATAAATCGATATACAGTTTATCATCCGGATTATGTCACACTAGTAATTAGATCAGCAAACTTTACAGTTGAGATAACGGGTTCCCTTCTGAAGGCATTTGGAATCTGTTGGATGTGTATGAACAGGGCTCTCATTGAGAGGTGGTCTTGCCATTGTGGTGTTTAAAGTGTGTTTGTCTATGATAGTTTGTTTTCCCCTCCTAAACCCTTATTGATTGGGCAGCCACAGCAGGTTAGCAAAGACGGGAAAAAGATGGTTCCTGTGGGAGCAATATCAATAGCGCCAGTCCCCATCGATCCAACCCCTGTCCACTTTGCCACAGGAAATTTTATTAGCTCTCTAATGAGGTTAGGAGCCGAAGAGCAGAGGTGTTTAGTGTACGGTGTTTTCTTTCACACTGTTAAGCAGAACAGACTGGGATAATGAATGGGATCCAGGGGCGGACCTAGCACATTTGGCGCCCTAGGCGAGATTCACCACTGCGCCGCTAAGTCTTTCTTTCCTCAACGCTCAATTCTATAAACACTTGACCGATACCCATCAATGCACAGCGCTCTAGCATGTTCTGACTGTGAACACCTAAAGCTGAGGCTCAGACCGACCGACCGTTTTAGATTTTTGGCTCATTTTCCCTTATGTTAGAATTTTTTTTATGTAAAAATAATGGTTGCCGATATAGAGGGGGGCGCCAAAACTGCACAGAAAAAAATAAAAAATTAAAAATAATTTTTTTTTTTTTTTTTTTTTTGGCGCCCCCCTCTGGGTGGCGCTCTAGGCGACCGCCTGTATCGCCTGTAGGAAGGTCCGCCCCTGATGGGATCATTTCAGTTTTATTGCAAATTCCCTACAGTAAATATACTGTTACTGACTAAATACTCTATTATTACATGTAAGATCATCTGTACTTATCTTAACCGTTTCAGGGCATGAAATTACTTTTTTTCATGACCTGGCTATGGTCACTAGTATCTACTATTTTCACAAGCCAATATTATTTCTTAATGGTCAACGTTTTTTCAGGTTTGAACACAGTTTGGCAACTCGCCAACGTGGCTGGTGGGATTGACAGATGTACACAGCATCTGGCCAGTGGCTAGTGTTAATTTCAAGTCCCGAGGTTGTATTATATGAAGATCAGTGAAGGTTTCCAGTGGCCAGGCAGGCAGACAGAGAGGCTGTACTACAGAAGGCTTGCAGGAGAAGTGCCGTCCTTTGACGCTGTGATGTTGACTTTGTTAAGTGTTTCTGTTGTCCAGTTGGCTTCAGTGTGTCTCACTCCTCTCTGCGTTATTGTGCTTTGTTGGTGTTTGTAACCTAGTCTGTTTCAATCTATTGAATCGCCTTAATCGAAAGGTCAACTCAGTGCTGTGATGTTGCATCACATGGCTTAAAAAATAAATAGAAAAAAAATAAAAAAATAAAAAAATAATAATAGTCGTCCCAAATAATTACTCAAAGACTGTATTCCCTCTGGAAAAAGACAAAAAGCAGTTTGCTCTCACATCCGAGAGTGTTGGGTACGCATTAAAGGAAATGTAGCAGGCAATCTTCGTGGACCTGAATGTGAATGTAAACATTCCTCTTCATCAGACAAGCCTCGTAAAGTGGGGCATGGGTGTTTAATCACAAAGGAATGACTCATCACACTAAAATACAGAAAGAAAAATATATCTTACTCTCGACAGTTGTTCAACTGGCCTATATTTGTGGTTCTACTGTATGTTGTAAATGGCAATGATATTGTATTTTTGTGTGATAAATGTATATACTGAGAAGCATAATTATGAACAAAATTAGTTTACTTTTCAAATGCGGCATTAAAATACAGCTATGTATTTATTTATTAATTTGTATTTATCTATTTATTCATGCAGTGTCCATAAGAGTATAGTGATAAACATGTGCAGTAAATTGAATAAATTATATTATTTTGCACAGTGCTGATTTGTTTTTCAGTACAGCAGTCATGTGTGTTCATGTTATAACGTTTGATGTATTTCTTTGCAAGTCACCTGAATAACCCATATTCTGAATCGATTATTATATTTAACAAATGCAAGCTTTGTAATATAATGCTGCCCTGCAAAGGCAAACCGCAGTAATTGTGTTAATTGGCAGAGTATAGCCCTCTCTACATGTGTGATTTGTCTTTGTGGGGCACAATAGCAGTTTACAGTATTCATTCCCCCACTTGACAAATAGTCTCTGTGATTGCTATGATATTCAGTCAGCCATGGAAAGATAGATGAATCTCTTTCACTCGTATTTCCACATCGCTGTGTGGGCTGATGGCGTCTGGATGGGTTGGATGTGTGATTGACAGCTCTGACAGTTATGAGATTCTGAAGGGAAGAGGGGGGGGGGGGGTCTCAGACTGATGCGTGCGTGCTGGTGCAGACCCCCAGATTACATACTCTACTGGTCAATCAACTCCCTACACACACACACACACACACACACACACACACACACAAATGTACACACAGGTACACACGCACACATGTACAGTATATAGCTACACACAGATACACTCATAAATATACACTCACATATATACATAGACGCACACACGAATAAACACAAATATACTGCATACTGCAGACCCAGCATGACGCATCACAGTCGACCACAGACAGAATGCTGACGTCCACCCGTGATGTCATTCACTCTCTCTGTCCACGTCTCCCTCCACGTGTTCAGGTTGACATGTAGTTTGTGACGCAGTAGACTAATGCGTGTGTGTGTGTGTGTGTGTGTGTGTGTTCTGTGTGGACAGACAGTGGGCAGATGACAGATTGACCCTGTCCTCAACACAGGCTGACAGTCCAATAGTTACAGAACAGTTATTTTCACATTATTATCTGACCCAAGACCAAGACCTGAAAGCAGCTTAAGAAGCAGGAGCTGATGTAAGCGGTAGCACTGGAAACTAATGGATGGCTTTCAAGCCAAGAATAGAGGCCTTGCACGGAACATTTGTGTAGTTCTCTTTTATTCCAGCACGTTGCCTATAACCATTGGTAACCACTTTCAAAAGAAAATGCCATGTCTGTGCAGTGGTAAAGTAGGTCAAACACTGTAAAAGCATTACTGTTCCACCACAAGTTGATCCAGTAATAAGACACCAAATTATTATATTTCTGTTGATGTATTTCTTATATCAACACATACTGTAGCAAACCGTTGTTTTGCACATAGCAACATTTGTTTCTTCCAACCTGTAGATCAAATCAGCGTTCTTAGATGAGGGTTTGGTCACTAATGCAGAAGTAAATAACTATTGGAGAGCATTCTAAACCTTTCATTCATGTAAATAGAATCTTATTACTACCTCTGCCATGAGGCTGTCCTGTGGTAGAATCCTGGCACCAGTGTTACCATGAGGCTGTCCTGTGATAGAATACCAGTGTTACCATGAGGCTGTCCTGTGGTAGAATCCTGCCCTCATTTATCAACAATTCTTAGAAAGTGTATTTTTGTTCTTAAGCACATAATTTAGAATGTGTGTACGCACAAAAAAAACGGGATTTATCACACGTGCGTACACAGGTCGTACGCACACCTGTCTTGATACATATCACTTTGATCCTACGCTGCAGCTCGTGCATGGTTTTACGTATTTTTGCATATAGCACCGCCCGTAATTAACCATATACGGTAATGGAACACCCCCATGAAATGTGGAAAAGTGGACTAAGCCGAGGGAAGCGTGTTATGGAGAAATACGTGACAGGCTGACAGACATGTACACGTACAGTGATGTCTGATATGATATCTATTAACTTAAAGCCCATATTAACTAATAAAGACCGTTTTGTTCGATTAATACCCAGGGATTAAAGTTCTCCTCAATTTTATTCCAAATCGCTACGGATTTTCCATAAATTTTCTACCTGCTGCATATGATTTCTAGAGGCATACAATCTATTTTGATGTCAGTATTGGGTAGCCTATATAAACAATAATACGAGAGCATATACAAGAACAATGAATCTCACTGCCATGTATGATGTAGCCTATACGCCATGTGTAGCCTGCCTATGTGATCAATACAAACATGAACTTGAATTCCATCATGTCTGTGTGCGGGAGCTCACAAGGCTGTTGTCACAATGTAAATAAGAACGTGCACTGAAAAGTTACAGTATGTAGTTGGTTGATTATTTGTATGACAGTCATAAACCCTTGCAAAAAGTATCCGTTTTATTTAATGAATTGAAAACATGCAGCATGCCTTTCCTCCCGGCAGCAACGACATTTATCAGGCAAATGCCCATCACTGAGTGGAATCCCTTTCTATTCACATAACTGCATTTGTGATGGAGCTTTGACAGCTACATGGGTGGTACAGTAATAACAGTCTATTACTCGATCCATCTACAATATCACGATGGACCGTGCCATGTAGCCTATGTATAGCCTGCCTATGTGATCAATAAAAACGCGAACTTGAATCCCATCATCATATTTACATAGTCTGTGTGTTTATTACTTTGTTATTTCCCCCCCCTATCTATGTAAAGCGACCTTGCATGGGTCTCTTGAAAGGCGCTATATAAAATGAAGCTATTATTATTATTGTTGTTATTATTATTATTATCACGTCTGTGCGCGGAGCTCACAAAAAAAAAAAAAACTGTCTTTTACTGTTAGTCTCAGTGAAGTTTCAACAGAGCGAGGTAATCTATTCTAACCAACAAATTGAAGTAGAAAGCATTTCGTTGTGGCCAATCTTATTTGGAAACATGACACAAAATAATAGTATGTCGCTTTTTATTTGAAACAATATTTAATCGCGTTTGGAGGTGGGTGTTCTGCGTCTGTCCCCCGTGCCAAACAAGAAAGCCAACCTGTTGTTCGCGCGTGAGCCCGTTATAATTACACTACTGTCGCTATTTTACAATGAACTATAATGAATTCCGGGGCATACAGAAGTTGAACACGCCAGTGTTGGAAGTAATGCACGGAAGCTTATTTCCGCGTTGCAGACTGCAATAATTCTACAACCGGGCGCCAGCTATGCATGCTCCGAGCTGTGCGTATATATCCGCACAAAGTCAAGCACAAGTTCAATTTGATAAGTCCCACACTTTGCTTAGAAATGATCGTACGCAGGGGTTACGCACATATCTGTGCGTACGCAACGTTGATAAATGAGGGGGTACCAGTGTTACCATGAGGCTGTCCTGTGGTAGAATCCGGCCCTCATTTATCAAGTTTTCTTAGAAAGTATTCTATTTTCGGGGGGCGGAGCTGAGCGATCATGGAGTAGACGTGTTTCACGTGAGCTCCCTTCTACCGTGCAGAATATACGTTTCTCCCCATTAGTCTTTATTTTATTTTTATTTGTTTTTTGTCTGGTTGCTAAGTCGTTGTGTTTCAAATACTGTCGTCGACTTTTTTCGACTTTCTGCGATGTCGGTGGTGGAAACCAGATCCATGAGCGCCCCAGCCGGCAAACCACCACCGGGCCTGGTCGCACCATCGCCCGGTGTCGGGGAGATAAGCGAAGCTGTGCTCTCGATCATGACCAAGCTCCATGCAGAATCTGAGACACGCTTCGCTGAAACACAAAAGAAAGTGCTGGCGGATTTTTGTGTTAACGTTAGATGGCAATAATAGCATTGTATGCCCCTAACACATTTGATTCAGCCTTCTATAATACAATCACGAAGAATATGTTGGAACTTACTGGATACGCTCTCATTGTGGGTGGCGATTTTAATGCGTGCTGGGATGCGGAGATGGATAGGTCCGGATCCTCTGAAACAAGCGACCAAAAACGGTCATCTAAGGCCCTCAGGATGTGGGCCCAGGACACTGGGCTCGCAGACCTATGGCGCTTATCCAATCCCACCCTCAAGGATTACTCTCACCTGTCTGCCAGACACAAAACCTTCTCTCGAATAGACTATGCATTCGCATCCCCTAATTTGTTTGATAGTTTCGACGTCTCATTGGTTCCCCTGGCTCTCTCGGACCACAAGGGGATTTTCCTTGTGGCAACCTTTGGCAGGCTCTCCACGAGAGCTCCCAGGTGGCGTTTTAACTCAACCTTATTAAAGAACGATGATTTCTGCTCTGAGTTCAGGAGTAAACTAGCTGAATTCTTGCAGATCAATGTTGGCACGGTCGATGACCCCAGGGTCCTATGGAACGCATTGAAAGGATTTATCAGGGGTCATGTCACACTTTTCGCCTCCAACTTACGTAAATCCCGGTCAAAAAAACTAGAAGGACTGGAAACATTATATGCGGATCTATACGCATCTTTGCAAGCTAACTATAGTGATCGACTAAACACACAACGTAAGATAGTCAAGAAGGAAATAAACTCCATACTTAAACAACAGTCTGAGTTCTTGATACATAGGACAAGGCAAAATTACTACTTTCATGGCTCCAGGCCTAGCCATCTATTGGCAATGAAAATACGCTTGAATGATCATTTCTCGGATATCCCCTCGATCAAGACGCGACAGGGTACAATCACTACTGATTCGAAAAAGATCAACGACACTTTTAAAGAGTTTTACTCACAGTTATATAGCTCAGAGGTTAATCTCGACGACTCTAAATTTGAATCGTTCTTTGGCGGGCTTGAGATACCCCACATTTCTGAGGAAGAGGCCAAGGAACTGGGGAAACCGATCACTCTTATGGAGTTGAGGGAGACGATTGCTGAAATGCAGAGGGGCAAGGCACCAGGCTGGGATGGTATTCCACCCGAGGTGTATTTAGCTTTTTGGGACCAACTGGGTCCATTGATGCTCGATATGATCAATTATGCTATCGAGCAAGGGGAGTTCTCAAGAGATGTCAACATGGCGTTGATTTCCTTACTTCTCAAGAAGGACAAAGATCCCAATGATTGTGGTAGCTATAGGCCCTTGAGTCTTCTCGGGGCCGATTTAAAAGTGTTTGTCAAGGTGCTGGCCCGCCGCCTGCAGAGATTTATGACGGTATTGGTACACTGCGATCAAACTGGTTTTATCCCAGGGCGTCTGGCTGCAGATAATCTTAGGAGGTTGTTGCATGTAATCGATAACAGTAAAGACAATACAACTCCGTCCACAGTTCTGTCTTTGGATGCCATGAAGGCGTTTGACAGACTTGAGTGGTCATACCTGTGGAAGGTACTTGAGGTCATGGATCTTGGGAAGAGTTTTATTCATATGATTAAAGTCCTGTATGCCTCGCCGTCTGCGATGATACTGACAGGCAAAAACTGTTCCACACTCTTTCCAGTCTCCAGGTCTTCTAGACAGGGTTGTCCTCTGAGCCCAGGACTGTTCGCGCTTTCCCTCGAACCTTTGGCCCAATTTATTAGGCAATCGGAGGACATCGTCCCCATAATGGTCAATAATACTCCACACAAAATTGCTCTCTATGCGGATGACCTGCTGATTTTTATGGACGACCCCTCCCGGTCGGCCACAAAATTATTGAGAATAATCGACGACTTTGGTAAAATGTCAGGCTTTAAGATTAACTGGAACAAATCAGCCTGCCTACCTCTTAATGAGCTGGCCAAGGCGGTACGACTACCAGCTGATATCCCCATAGTAGAACATTTTAAATACTTGGGCATAGAGATATTCCCCACGCTGAATCAAACTACTAAGTACAACTTCACGGGTACTTATGATAAAATACGCCAGGATCTAGACAGGTGGTCGTCCCTTCCTAACTCCTTACAAGCCCGGGCTTCCATAATCAAAATGAACGTCCTGCCTAGGATAAATTTTGTTAGCTCAATGCTCCCCCTGCCCCCTCCAATAGACCACTGGCGCAAGGTACAATCGATGGTATCTAAGTTTATCTGTAATAACAAACGCCCGAGAATCAAAAGGGCTACTACTCAACATAGAAAACAAGATGGGGGCCTCGCAATCCCTGATTTTAAGCTTTATTTCTGGTCCTTTTCACTGAGACATCTGATGTGCTGGCTAGACCCTGTAGAGCAGGGGTAGGCAACCCTAGGCACGCGTGCCTGCATAGGCACGCGGGGGCATTTTCATAGGCACAGGGGGCAGCAGTAATATATATAAAAAAAAATAAAAAATGTGCTTTGAAATATTATAGTGAAATATTTTGCACTGTTGTCGCATTTATCTTGTTGAAATCCTCCCACAGGTTCTTTTACTACCACATATTTAATTGAGACCCTTTATTTGTTTATTATTTCAATTTAGCTGGAAATACATTGCTACATCATTCAGTAACATTTGCAGAGCCTTATAACAAAAACATTATTACGGTCACCATTGTGACCAGTGGGATTAATCAACAAATTGTATTATTTATTTTTCTATTTCATTGAACATTGCACATGTTAAAAGCCATTTTTTTTACTCAAAATGTGAGTATTACCAAGTCAACTTGTGTTCTTAAAACAATGTCAATAAACATAGTTTTATTAGGTTGAAATAATGTGGTTGTGTACTTATTTTTCTGTTAACTTATTATGGATTGAAAACTGAAAACCTTAATGCACAGTAACTGAACTCAATATTTTTAAGTTCTGGTAACTTATTATTAAAAAAAAAATTACATTGTAGACTTGCGATCAATCAAAACTTATTTACACGATATACCTCACATTCACCCTCCATTCACATCCTGGTGTTCTCCTGGTGTTCTCCATTAGGCCTGTAGGTGGAGCTATGACAGCACACGTACAGTACACACACCGATGGTGTGTGATGTGTCCAAAAATTAATGGGCAAATGTGAGTGAAATGGTCGCACTGTATGCAGCTGTTTGTCTGCATTGCATTCCCCCCCCACTCAGATTTAGGGTTGATACAACCATCATAATAATATTGTTAATAATAACAATAACAATAATGATGTAATAATGTAAAAATTATCATTAAAAAGACCTGATTATGAGAAAAAAAAATTACGATGCATGGAATATTGTTGAGGCACACTAGTTACAACTATATTTCAAACAGGCACTCCATGTCAAAAAGGTTGCTGACCCCTGCTGTAGAGGCTGTATCGTGGCGCTCCTTAGAAGCGGCGGCGGTCTCACCGCTAAGATTGCAGGATGTAGTGTACTCCACTGTCTCTATTTCGAAATGCCGGCTGAGGTATGGACCGATCATAACTCACGTGATCCAAACGTGGCGTAATGTACAGAGGTCGTGTGGGGTTAAATGCCCATGGCACCTGGATTCTCCAATTTTTAATAACCAGCAATTACTTGTTGGGCACAAGCCGGTTAATATTCCTCAATGGCAAAGGAGGGGAGTGGATACTCTGGAGGATATTTATGATAAGAACGGCCTCCGTGCATTTCAGGACTTAAGAGAATTTTATGATCTTCCCGGCGAGTCCTTCTTTCTTTACCTTCAACTAAGGTCAGCACTGAGGGCGCATGGCGTGCCGTGGGCTCAAGCTTTGCACCCTTCCTCAGGCTCATAGTGGACAGGACGACATCCAGAGGGTTTGTCTCAGACTTTTATACGCTCTTAATTCAGTCCACGTATAAAAATGTATCATTGGATACAATCTGGCGTGTGGATATCCCGGAGTTGGACCCAGAGTTTGACTGGGATGATGTTTGGGCAAATGTGGCATTATCTTCCCGCAACCCCAATCACCAGCAAATTAATTTTAATTATATTCATAGGACCTATCTTACACCTAGGAAGCTATTTGCTATGGGCCTGATAACCAACTCTCGGTGCACTTTGTGCTCTCAAAAGGCCACTGGCACTTATATGCATATGTATTGGGATTGCCCACCAGTGGCCCGCTTCTGGAGGTCAATAACGGACAAACTTTCAGACCTGTGTGGCTTAACTATCCCATTCACAGCTGTTACGCTACTCCTGAACGATATAACGACACTACCTGCGTCCGTTCAACTAAAAAGGGTTGTCCTAGCGGGTGTCACAGCAGCGAAGAAGCTAATAGCAATGAGATGGAAGGAGCCTGAGAAGCTTACAGTGATTAACTGGTCCCTAACACTATTGGATGTGATTTATCTTGAGATATCCACGGCGCGGGTGATTGGGGTAGGACAGGCTGGCATTGACCTGTGGTTCGCAGCAGCTGAGAAGGTAAGGACCGCCGTGTGCGGCTGAGCGGGGTTGGGGTGCTTGATCGGGGGGGTCCGGCGGTCTCTTGGGAGGGGGAGGAGGAAATGTTTTGTCTGTCTTGTCTTTTGTCTTGTCCTCTTGAGTTTAGCTGGGGATTTAATGTGGGGGCAGCTAATTAACTATTTCTTCACTGTTTGGTCACTTTTACACAGTCTCTGTGAGTCTATGGAACACCTCTACAGGTTTTTGTTTTTTCATGAAGGTTCATTGCTCTGTTTTCGGGTCGTGTTCTCAAAAAGTGGTCCTTGTGGTGAATTGGAGATGTACGTTTTTTTAATATAAGGTCACATGGCCGGGAATCGGGGCTGAACACTGGGAAAGACCATTTATTAGATAGTACCCCTTGGATTTAGAAATTAGAAGGTTGAACTCTGTTTTCTTTTCTTTTTGTCTGTATAAATTGTTATTCTGTATTATTATTGTTTTTGTTATTTTCTTGTGAAGTTCTATGTATTGTGATTGTGTTTAATGTGTTGTCTTGTTTCATGTGAATAATAATAAAAAATGTGATCAAAAAAAAGAAAGTATTCTATTTTCGTTCTTAAGCACAGAATTTAGAATGTGTGCACGCACAAAAGAAACAGGATTTATCACACGTGCGTACACAGGTCCTACGCACACCTGTCTTCATAAATATCACCTTGCTCCTAAGCTTGAGCTCGTGCATGGTTTTAAGTATTTGCATACCAGAACCGCCCGATTATCCATATATGGTCATGAAACACCCCCATGGGATGTGAAATAATGGTCTGACCCGAGGGAATTGCGTGTTATGGAGAAATACGAGACAGGCTGACAGACATGTACACGTACGGTGATGTCGGATATGATATCTCTTAAAGACCATATTAACTAATAAAGCCCATGCTGGAATATGACTGCCTTTTTCCGTTTTGTTCGATTAATACCCAGGGGTTAAAGTTCTCCTCAATTGTATTCCAAATCGCGACAGATTTTCCGTACATTTTCTACCTGCTGCATATGATTTCTAGAGGCATACAATCTATTTTGATGTCAGTATTGGGTAGCCTATATAAACAATAATAACAACAATAATAACAATGTTGTTCCAGCAAGGCGCGGGACCCGACCCCCCCCTCCCCCCTTCCCACCCACAACAACACAGAGGAACAGATCACAAACGGACAATACTTCGAACCTGCCAACATCAATGAAATAACCAACGCCAATGGACTGAACATTTTTCACATTAACATTAACAGCTTAAAAAACAAATTGGATGAAATCAAACAAATATTCATAAATGGTAAGGCAAACATACTGTGCTTCTCAGAAACTAAGCTCGACGATTCTGTAAAAGATCCAGAGATAGAGATTGAGAACTACTCAATAATCAGGAATGATAGGAACAAACATGGAGGTGGTGTCTGTATGTACATACACAAGGACACCAAATTCATCAACAGAAATGACCTGAATCATAAATCAATTGAAACTGTATGGGTGGAAATCCTATTCGAAAGGGCGAAATCCCTACTGGTTGGCACAGTCTACAGGCCGCCAGATCATAGTGGCTTTTATGATACACTGGATGGGTGTTTAGCTGGAGTTGAGGATGTAGACAAAATTCTTATTGGAGACTGGAACACGGATATGCAACGAAAAGATGCACCCGTCTTCAAGGCCTTCAGTAGGTTTTGTGATCTGCATGGCCTCAGCCAGCTAATCACCCAACCCACACGTGTATGTGAATCAACTCAGACTACCATTGACCTCATTCTGACCTCCGACAAGTCCAAGATCTCAAATAAAGGGGTTATAGCATGTGGGTTAAGTGATCATTATATGATATTCTGTACCCGAAAAAAACTAAAACAAAAGGCTGGCTGCCACAAAACAGTCACATCTAGAGACCTCAAAACCTACTCTAGCGAGGCCTTCAACCTTGAACTGGAGAGTCTGGACTGGTCAGATGAACTCAATGGTACACTGGTTGACGAAACATGGCTAGGTTTCAAAACCAAATTCTCAGCTATACTAAACGACATGGCCCCCCTAAGAACCACCAGGGTAAAAAATCGCGCTGAGCCGTGGATGCACTCCGAAATACTGGCCGCTATGAAAACCAGAGACAAAAAATGCTCTGAGTTTCGTAAAAGTCAGTCAAAGCTTACTAAAAGCACGAGCAGTGAACTCCAAGCCCACGTGACTGAACTCAAACTAGAAAGAAACAGACTAAGAAACGACGTAAACTCCATGATCAAAACTGCAAAAAAGAATTTCATCAATGACAAAACTGAGGAAAACAAAAACAAACCACGTGAACTTTGGAAATTACTCAATAATCAACTAGGATGCAGTAAAAAACTTAAAACCAGATTCTCAAACATAAACATAAAAACGGACAACACGCTCATCACAGACAAGCTGGATGTAGCCAATTACTTAAACATTTTCTTCACAAACATAGCCACAACACTGGTAAACAAACTACCCTCCCACTCAGGGCTTTATGGGGTAGAACACATAGTAGCTTACTACAAAAACCTAGGGGTCCGCAAGGACGACTTCAAGCTGGAAATGGTAACAACAGATGAGGTACTCAATAAACTGAGCGCCCTCCAACCTAACAAGGCCACTGGCCATGACAACATCCCCTCCAAATTCCTCAGAGACTCAGCAGCCGCCATCACACCAATCATCACACACATAATAAACCTCTCCATAAAACAGGGACACGTCCCCAAGGACTTCAAAATTGCGAGGGTGACCCCTCTGCACAAAAAGGGCAGCAAACTAGACCCAGGCAACTACCGCCCTGTTTCTATTCTCACCTCCATCTCGAAAGTCATGGAAAAAATAGTCTACGAACAGGTCGAAAAGTACCTAGCGGAAAAAAATCTAATCTACGAATTCCAATCTGGCTTCAGAACATCCCACTCCACTGACACATGCCTTCTCTATTTGAATGACCACATCAAACAAGAGGTGGACGCAGGCAAATACTGCGGCATGGTCATGCTGGACCTACAAAAGGCCTTTGACACGGTCAATCACTCCATTCTGATTGACAAGCTAAAAGCAATTGGTTTTGATAGTCTATCAGTGAGCTGGATGCAATCCTACCTTGAGGGGAGGGAACAGATGGTGGAGGTAAACGGTACTCTATCCCCCCCCCTCACAGTGAGCTGTGGTGTTCCACAAGGAAGCATACTAGGACCGCTACTGTTCCTAATTTATGCAAATGACATGTCGTCAGCTTGTGACTGCAACTTGTTCCTGTTTGCGGACGACTCAGCCCTGCTGGTCTCTGACAAGAACAAGTTACAGGTTGAAAAAACCCTCAGCTCGGAACTAGGCAGAATCTGCATATGGCTCGCTGATAACAAACTATCATTACACATGGGCAAAACAGAGTCCATTCTCTTCGGTTCAAATAACAAACTCAGCAAGACCGACGGCTTCTCAGTTACAGTGGGTGACAATATTGTCACAAGGAAAGATGAAATTACCTACCTGGGTTCCATCCTAGAGGCTAATCTCTCCTGTGACAAAATGGCATCCAATGTAATAAAAAAAGTCAACCAACGAACTCGATTCTTGTACCGGATCTCCTCTCTGGTAAACAAGAACACCCTGAAGACTCTGGCAGGAGCACTCATTCAGGGGTACTACGACTATGCTTGCACCTCATGGTACCAAAGCACCTCAAAGGCGCTAAAAACAAAATTACAAACATCTCAAAACAAACTGGTCAGACTACTGCTTGACCTTACTCCTAGAACCCACCTCACCCCTGCCCACTTTGACAACCTAGGATGGCTTAGAGTAGACGACAGAGTACAACAACTTGCAATGGGCCTGGTCTACAAGATACACTACACGACCAAGGTACCCATGTACATGTCAAAATACTTCCCAAAGGTCAGTGAATACCACGATCACAACACCAGAGGGAGCTCCACAAATCATGTTAAACCCAGATTCGGCTCAAATAAGGGACTAAACACGTTTCGCAATTATGCCACATCAATGTGGAACGCCCTACCCAAAGCTGTAAAGGAATGTGGATCACTACCCACTTTCAAAACCTCTCTCAAGGGACACCTACGGGAGACTGCAATTCAACACTGGCCCCTGTAAATATCCTAACCCAACCCCCTCCAATGTACAGTCATTTACCTAGTATGGTTTTGTCAATAGTTCAATGTACAATTGTGTTTGTTTGTACAGTGTCTCCTCCCCCCCCCCTCAATGTACAGTGTTACTTGTTTATACAGTGTGCCCCCCGCCCCCCCCCCCCCCCAACCACCTCCAATGTAAATTACCCAGTATGGTTGTCAATATCCCAATGTACCCAACCCCCCCCACCCAACCTCCTCCAATGTACAGTTTCTACGTCAAATGTATATACTCCCTTTTCTTGACTCCTTCTGTATCACAAAAAGTACTGTATTTGCAAATCTGGTATGTCATAAATGTATAGATGTAGCAGTACTGACTATCTGTATGTCATGTATGTCATATATGTCTATATGAATTGAAAATGGGGGACCCTGATGGAAACAAGACAAACGTCTTTCTCAGGTCTGCATCCCCTTAACAATTGTATGTATTGAGCCGTACTGAATTGTACCCATTCTGCAATCTGTTAAATAAAGTTTTCATTCATTCATTCATTCAGCATATACAAGAACAATGAATCTCACTGCCATGTATGATGTAGCCTATACGCCATGTGTAGCCTGCCTATGTGATAAATACAAACATGAACTTGAATCCCATCATCATATTTACATAGTCTGTCCACTATGTTTATTACTTTGTTATTTCCCCCCCCTATCTATGTAAAGCGACCTTGCATGGGTCTCTTGAAAGACGCTATATAAAATGAAGCTCTATTATTATTATTGTTATTATTATTATTATTATTATTATTATTATTATTATTATTATTATTATTATTATTATTATTATTATTATTATTATTATTATTATTATTATTATTATTATTATTATTATTATTATTATTATTATTATTATTATTATTATTATTATTATTATTATTATTATTAAAATACTGTCTTTTACTGTTAGTCTCAGTGAAGTTTCAACGAAGCGAGGTAATCTATTCTAACCAACAAATTGAAGTAGAAAGCATTTCGTTGTGGCCAATCTTATTTGGAAACATGACACAAAATAATAGTATGTAGCTTTTTATTTGAAACAATATTTAATCGCGTTTGGTGGAGGTGGGCGTTGTGTAACCCCTTTCGTGACTGTGATGCACCGAGTGAATCCACAGTCACTTGCTCCTCAATAGGAAACCAACCTAGATTTACCCTGAAGGACTGGTTCTAACCGAACCGTTCGTTATACAAGAATCACAGAGAAATGTCAAAGGTACTCACATTTGCACGAGGGTTTCGGACAGAGATACGGGATGGTTTGAAAGCTCGGCGTTGCTAATAAACATTTTAAATATTTTTTATAAACTGGTCAACACAGCATTATTTACGGCGTTGGCTGCCTGGTGTGATCACAGCGCATGCGCATCATGCACACAACGCCGGAAATAATGCAGTGTTGACCAGTTTATAAAAAATATTTAAAATGTTTATTAGCAACGCCGAGCTTTCAAACCATCCCGTATCTCTGTCCAAAACCCTCCTGCAACTGTGAGTACCTTTGAAACGTCTCTGTGATTCTTGTATAACGAACGGTTCAGTCAGAACCAGTCCTTCAGGGTAAATCTAGGTTGGTTTCCTATTGAGGAGCAAGTGACTGTGGATTCACTCGGTGCATCACAGTCACGAAAGGGGCTAGGTGGTTGATGGTGGTTGAGAAATGAGAGAGAGAACCCTTGTAAGTTCTCTCTATTTATACACTGTGGAGCGCAGTTCTGGAAGGTTCTAGCCTGTTCTAACCGGTTCTACTATATGACATCATACTGAAGCTTGAACTTGAATTACACTATGACAAACCCCCCTGCCAAACAAGCAAGCCAACCTCTTGTTCGCGCATGAGCCCATTATAATTACACTACTGTCGCTATTTCACAATGAACTATAATGAATTAAGGTTCATACAGAACACGCGCCAGTGTCAGGAGTAATGCACGAAAGCTTATTTCCGCGTTGAAACTAATGCATGAACTGAGGAGCGCATATGCCGTAGTAACGATATTCTACCACTGGGCGTCAGCTAAGCATGCTCAGAGCTGTGCGTAGACATAAGCACAAAGTCAAGTTCACGTTCAAATTGATAAATCCCACACTTTGCTTAGAAATGGTTGTACGCACGGGTTAAGCACATATCTGTGCATACGCCACGTTGATAAATGAGGGCCCATGGTACCAGTGTTACCATGAGGCTGTCCTGTGGGCGCTGGATTTTCACATTGTTGTCAAGGAGACATCGTCAACATGCCAAGACAGACATTTATTTCCTCAAGACTTGTAATTCGAAGGATTCTGTCATTCTGGATTATGTGGATTCCTTGAAGTTCGACTGGTTTGGGTTGCCATACAGAGGACCATGTTTCAATCCACACCACTTCAAATAAATAAAAGCAAACAAATGGCCTCATGAGAACAATAAAGAAAAAACATGGTTGGTGATGTGATATCCTTCTCTCAGTCAGTACATTATCTGTCAGTCACACACACATCCCCGCCCTCCAGTCAAGGAGCTAACACCAAACCATTATTCTATCTGGAGGGATAGAATGAGATATCAAAAGAGAGATCATAGTTATTAGTGTAAGTGTCGTGCGAAGGGTTAGCGGATGACAGATGACGTGTCTCCAGGCGATATAGATGTGGGATTGGTTTGATGTCACCCTGATCATAAAGCATCATATTAGAGGTACATTTCAGCAGTGTGATGAAAACTCAATAATTGATTACATGTCATGGGATTATAATAATCTGATGTTAAAAAACCTTTTTAAACAACACATCTTTTTACAATTTCAGTATAGATATATATACAAATGGTATTTTGCACAAATAATGGTTGATATAGACGTAGATAATGGTACTACTATTCTATTCATATTGAAGACTTAATTGCAATACATTTCTAATTTAAATGCATATTCTATAAAGGCAGGTAAGCAAAGTAAACCAAGATTAACTAAAATGTAAACAGGTAATTGTAATATGAAAACGATCACATTTAGACAAACTCCTTTTTATGCTCAACAGAGAAGGAAAACACTATTAATGTTGTTAGGGGCCAAGTATGAATGAATGAATGAATGAAAACTTTATTAACAGATTGCAGAATGGGTACAGTACAGTACAGCTCAATACATACAATTGTTAAGGGGATGCAGACCAGAGAAAGACTTTCGTCTTGTTTACATCAGGGTCCCCCATTTTCAATTCATCGTAACATATATGACATACATGACATACAGATAGACAGTACTGCTCCATCTATACATTTATGACATACCAGATTTGCAATTACAGTACTGTTTGTGATACAAAAAGAGTCCAGAAAGAAAAGAGTATATACATTAGGCGTGGAAACTGTACATTGGATTGGGTAGGTGGGGGTGGGGGGGACTGTACATTGGAGGTGGTTGGGTGGGTGGGGGGGGGGGTTGGTTAGGAGTGGGGGGGGGGGGGGGGGTTGGGTAGGAGGGGTGGGTGGGGGACACTGTACAACTGTACAAACAACACTGTACATTGGATTATTGACAAGACCATACTTGGTAATTTACTGTACATTGGAGGGGGTTGTGTTCGGACATTTACAGGGGCCAGTTTCGAGTTGCAGTCTCCCTTAGGTGTTTTTTGAGAGTGTTTTTGAAAGTGGGTAGTGATTCACATTCCTTTACAGCTTTGGGTAGGGCGTTCCACATTGATGTGGCATAATTGCGAAACGTGTTTAGTCCCTTGTTTGAGCCGAATCTGGGTTTAACATGATTTGTGGAGCTCCCTCTGGTGTTGTGATCGTGGTATTCACTGACCTTTGGGAAGTATTTTGTCATGTACATGGGTACCTTGGTCGTGTAGTGTATCTTGTAGACCAGGCCCATTGCAAGTTGCTGTACTCTGTCGTCTACTCTAAGCCATCCTAGGTTGTCAAAGTGGGCAGGGGTGAGGTGGGTTCTAGGAGTAAGGTCAAGCAGTAGTCTGACCAGTTTGTTTTGAGATGTTTGTAATTTTGTTTTTAGCGCCTTTGAGGTGCTTTGGTACCATGAGGTGCAAGCATAGTCGTAGTACCCTTGAATGAGTGCTCCTGCTAGAGTCTTCAGGGTATTCTTGTTTACCAGTGAGGAGATCCGGTACAAGAATCGAGTTCGTTGGTTGACTTTTTTTTATTACATTGGATGCCATTTTGTCACAGGAAAGATTTGCCTCTAGGATGGAACCCAGGTAGGTAATATCTTCTTTCCTTGTGACAATATTGTCACCCACTGTAACTGAGAAGCCGTCGGTCTTGCTGAGTTTGTTATTTGAACCGAAGAGAATGGACTCTGTTTTGACCAGCAGGGCTGAGTCGTCCGCAAACAGGAACAAGTTGCAGTCACAAGCTGACGACACTTCTTTGAAACCCTAACTCGTGATTATTTTTACATATCAAAGTGGGGTCGGCCGATGTTCACATACATACTTGAAGAGTTTGACAATATAGATGGAAAAGATCCATTTGGAATTTTCTTTAAATGAGAATACAGCTCTGTAGGTCTGTTTCCCTGCAGTGTTTACAAACATGACCAACGTAAACAAGCCGTCTACAGCCACAAAATACAGCAAACACAATTTAAAAACAGATGATTTCTACTGTTAGTCCTTGGATCAACTAGAGCAGTGGTTCTCAAACTTTTTACACCAAGTACCACCTGAGAACGTAGCTGGCTCTCCAAGTACCACCATATGACCGGCGTTAAAATACAGTCTATTCAGCTATGCACAGTTCACGCAGGAGGCAAATGTATTCCTAATACCATTATTTATTGTTAACTTTTGTCAGACACAGCCACAATGTACAAAGGGATAGCACTAGAACTAGCAAACGCTTCCACACAACTCATACAATGCAAGAGGCATTGAGAACATAATAACTAACATTCTCACATAGCAAGTGAGAAAATTAACTGTATTTCAGCAAATGTACTTAATTCTCTCTCTATCTCTCTCTCTCTCTCTCTCTCTCTCTCTCTCTCTCTCTCTCTCTCTCACACAGCAAGCAATTTTCCGTCATTCTCTCTCTCACACACACACACACACACACACACACACACACACACACACACACACACACACACACACACACACACACACACACACACACACACACACACACACACACACACACACACACACACACACACACACACACACACACACACACACACACACAGGGACATGCACAGGACTTTAGAGGGGCAGGTGCTCAAAGGCTGAAAAGGGCACTATACCTGTGTGTCTTTTCGGGCGGGGGGGGGGGGGGGGGCCCTTTTTATGCTTTTTGGGGGGTTTTGGTGATCAAATATTGAATATTGAACTATAATAATCAGTGCAGGAGCTCACTTATCCTTGAAAGACACTTTTATCATTGACTTAAAAGGCCCATACATCTCCATAAATGTTCAGGGGGGAGGGAATAAGTGCTTACCCTACAGATCCCAAGAAGTGCTGTATATTCTGTATTGTTTAATATAAATTCCTTTTTTTATTCCAATCCCGATTTGTATTTGAGATGCCCAAATCCCATCGGACTTGACTTCTTCGTGTCCCTCAATGAGTGTAATACCAGCATTCAACTGTATGCGCCACAGCGGTTTCTATCATCATCATCATCACCACCCACGCTATGCATAAAATATATAGGTCCGTGGAGAGGCACGCTGAGGAGGCCGTGCAAACTGCAATGGAATATGGGGCATCTCTCTCTCTCTTTACCTAATATTTTGATTCTATCCTGACATTTTTCAGTTGGAAGGGCAGTCTATATGCGTAACGGTAAAACATTTATTTTTTTTATTTTTTATTTATTTTCAAAAAGGGCACTTTCTTATGAGGCTCAAGAAGGCAGGTGCTCAAGCACCCCTTGGGCTCTATGTGTGCACGTGCCTGCTGTTCAATAGTGTTTCAAAGCCTCCAATGAGACTTACTCTGACCTGCTAGGCCTAATGCACTGCTTGCTCTATTGTTCATTCCTTATTTATGGATAAATCTGTCAATAAAGCCTTTCATTGATTGGTATTTAAAAACCCACACGAGGTATTGATCAATAGGAGCGGTCACGGCCAGTGCATCGTCTGATGAAGATACATTTTGTTATTTAGCTGAACACTTTTATCCAAAGTCACTTAGTTACAAGTTCTGTACAACAAGTCGGCATGAAGGGTACAACTCTGGCAGCTAATGGTGCGTTCACGTCAGGTGGGAAGAAGCGGAAGAACCAGCTTCCGACTGGGAAAAGCCATTCACGTCAGCCTCCTAGTGGTAATTCCTACTAGGTCATATGGGAGTTTTTTATATACCCCGATATCTCCCACTTCGCGTCCCGAAATGCGGAAGTATCAACCATCATGGCAGCAAGCTTGACGGCGATGTCGGCAATACAAGGTAAATACAAATCAAAATGATCACTTTGATCACATAATCAGAATAATACAATCATACTGCTGTACTCTTCATATGAAAAACGAGCTATACTTGCTGCTGTTCGTCTACAGTTGATTTTAAAGTAACTTGCTAACGACTTGTAGCAATAGGTTAGCAGTAGGCTAACAGTAGGCTAAGATCGCCATCTTGGATGTGGGCGTTTCCTCGAGTTCAACGCGTGAATGCTTCCTAGTTGTAGCAACGAGATGTCATCTGGTTCGTCCGCTTCTTCCCACCTGACGTGAACGCACCATAAGGGTCAGTGATATTGTTCATTAAACATTGTTGAACTTGAGTGTTACAGTCTTGAGTGCATAGTAGTAAAGACATACAGTATTGGCATAGTAGGTAGTAATATAGGCACGGTAGATTCTTTAGTATCAGAGTGCATACTAGTAAAAGACGGTACTAAGGTTACTCGTTCTTTTTATTATTATTATTATTTAGTTATTAATAAAAAATTATATATATATATAATTTTACATTACAAAAAGAAATGTCCATTTCAGATATTGATTGAAAAGGTGTGTTTTTAGTCAATGGCAGGAAATTGGGCAGGTTTCAGTACTTCCCCATCTCTCTCTCTCTCTCTCTCTCTCTCTCTCTCTCTCTCTCTCTCTCTCTCTCTCTCTCTCTCTCTCTCCTCCCACAGACACAGACCCATCCCAGGGGGTCGTCTCCCTCACCTTGGGGCCCTTCCCTCCCGACGTGGCCCTCCTGAAGGTCACAGTGGGGGGCGAGGGCGACGCCCTAACCAGGACCCAGAGCCGGAGGTGTCCAGGCTTCCTCACTCCAACGGAAGCCACTCCTACCGGCTCCACGTCCCATTCACACACCCCGCCGTGGGTCAAGAGGTGAGAGCCATTTAGAGGATTTGCTATAGTTTACCCAATCATTTTCAAGGAGATTGATTGATTGATTGAAAACTTTATTAACAATTCATCATAAGGAGGACAAAATATGTATATTTCATATATTTCATTACAAACCTCTATTTCAACTCGTAAGGCGCAGAGGTTACCCTCATTTACAGTGATATCAGCACTTATACATACAGTATAGGCACAATAAATAAGAATAAACAATAAAAAACGTTGTTACAAGTCGACACACAGTGGTCGGAGATCATACTTTTAAATGCAGCAAGAGAAGGAAGAACCTTCAGCTTCAGAGTCAGTCGGAGGACATTCCAGGTGTTGGAAGCATCAAAGGAAAAAGCAGTTTTTCCTGGTTCAGAGCAAACTGGAGGAACCCTAAGAACCAGCCAGTCATTTGAACGTGTAGAATAGGTTCCAAAGATTCAGAATAATTTTCAAGGACAAAAGAGCCATGTTTATGTATGTTCTCCTCCTTGTCCTTGAGTTGCATGTTCATGTTGTTGGTTCTCTGCCAGTATCCAGGTGGGGGCTATATGACATACCGTATCCCCCTCCTCTTTGCTCTCATCATCTCGCCTCACGGTGAGCTCTTCTACCATCGAGCCACCGTAGAAAGCAACGTTCAACAACAAACACGTAAGCTAATTTCTTTTTTGTCTTGTACTTTTTAATTCTTTCATTTATAGTGGATTTCTACTGTAAATGTTTGTATGGCATGTCAAAAAAAATAAAAATAAAACATTTGTTCAAAAAAAGATTATTCTTTCATTTCAAACCTTTATTTAAACTCGAAAGGCAAATGAGGTTTCCCTCTTTTACAGTCATGTAAACATATAGAATCACACAGCATATAAAATCACAACAATAAGACAACAAGATGAGGCAAAAAGCAAGGATAACAAATAAATTAAAACATGTACAACTTGATTGACAAAGGTTGGAGATCAAGGTTTTAAACTCTGCAACAGGGGGAGAATTTCAAGCTTTAAGGACTGTTGGAGTTCATTTCATGAGTGGTGTTGGAGATACGGATGTCTCTAAACATCCCCTCCAGTTTGGAAGTGAACTGACAGCCACACTCGGTCTTGAGCTTGAAGATCATGTTCCTCTCGGAGTCGTCGGAGACGCTCTTGTTGGTGAGCAGCCTGCGGGCCAGGTGCTGCTTGTAGTACCGCTCGAACACATCCTTCTCCTGCATGCAGCGGAACAGCACATGGCTGATGAGTGGCTAAGAAATATTGACTGTAAATTATTAGTTGGTACAGTGCTGTTAGATTTTAGCGCAGCTTTTGATCTCATTGATCATGAACTGCTGCTTACAAAACTAGCTGATTATGGTTTCAAACACTCAGCTACTAACTGGATGAAAAGTTATTTATTCATGAGACAACAATGTGTCCTGTTTAATGGAACTTTATCAAGCGTTAAAACGCTACAATGTGGCATTCCTCAAGGAAGTTGCCTTGGACCATTATTATATTCAATATTTGTAAATGATATGCCACATAGTTTAAGAAATGCAAGCAGTTCCATTTATGCAGATGACACTACAATATATGCTTCGGCAAGCAATGCCAAAGACCTCAGCAGTCTTGTTCAAAGTGAGTTAATGCAGATTTCTGAATGGGTCACGGTAAATAAGCTGAAACTAAATGCATCCAAAACAAAATGTCTAATTATTTGTTCAAAGCATGCTCAGAGAGAAAATGACAGATTAAATATTTCTTTGCAGGGTGCAGATATTTAGCAAGTTAAGGAGGCCAGATTGCTTGGAGTTATAATAGATGAAACACTCTCTTGGTCAACTCACATTAACAATATTGTAACAAAAATGAGCAGAAGTATTTCAATTATTAGACGGAATGCCTATTTTTTAACTGACACAGCTACCAAGCAAGTCATACAATCACTAGTTCAAGTTTCTTTAATAGTTGTCATACAGAAGTACAGAAGGTCACATCTGGACTACTGTCCAGCAATCTGGTCAAATGCATCCAAACAAGACTTAAATAAAATACAGCTTACTCAAAATAGAGCTGCAAGACTTGCATTGCATAGCTCAATTAGAAACAGTGTTGAAAAAATGCACAAGGAACTGTCATGGATGAGAGTCAATGAGAGACTAGTGTGTAGTCTTATTTTGTTTATGAGAAATATTTATACTTTACATAAACCTGTGTGCCTCTTTTTGCAGCTGGTGCTTATTAGTGATGGTCATGTCTATGGCACTAGACAAGCCTTGAGGGGTCGCTTCGCCCTGCCGAGAGGTTCAGGAAGTACTCAAAGTCCCCGGCGATGGTCTGCTTGAAGAGCCTGTCTGATGCACAGGCATTGCATCACCCACTCGATCTCCTCGTTGATCCGGGCCTCCACCTTCTTGATGTAGACGCTGGCGCTGTTCTCCGCTAGGAACTTTTGGCTCTCCATCTGGAAGAATTCGGCCGACATTTCGAGGAAGGGGCCCTCTAAGTCCTCCTCGTAGACCGAACTGCCCTTCAGGCCCAGGATCATGAGCATCTGGCAGGCGTTCCTGATCGCTCCCCTATCCACCACCTCTCCCTTCCTCTCGCAGGCGATCATGTCCAGCAGGGTCTGTCGGAGGTGGTCCCGGATGCAGCCGTATCGCACCACCTGGTCCCGGAAGATGATGAGGCCCAGGTTGTAGACGTTATCCATGTTGTTCTGCTGCACATAGATACAGTCCATGTACCCGAGGATATCTCTGATCTTCACCATGGCAGCCTGATGGTCGATCCAGGCTTGATTCAGTGTTTGGAGAAAGTTATTGTTTAGAGAGTTGAGGACATCTTCTCGTACTTTGTTGATGAGGTGCTCGGTGACCACCTCCCGCAGGCCCGTGTAGAGCTTCTCGCCGTGCTTGTGTAGCACCATGGTGTAGGCGTTCCTGTACAGCTCCTCGAGGCTCATCCCGCAACAGCTCAGCCCGCTGTTGCTCTTCCTCTGGATCTCCTGGATGGCATTCTTGAGAAGGTCCCAGATGTTGTTGACTTGACATACATCAAGCATCTTTACACGCATCTTTACACTGTTCCACTGTTCCATTGTTTAACAGTTGATATCTTCAGTCCTGTTTCAAAATGCGCAAAATACAGTATATATTCAAGCTTACAGACAAGTAGCCGGAAACAACAAGTGATATATTCATATATTATACTGAGATCTGAGATACTCTTCTTCTTCTTCTTCTTTTGAATTTCCGGCAGAGTAGACGCATCGTGGCGTATTACTGCCCTCCACACTTCTTTTGATGATCTCTTCTTCTTCTTCTTCTTCTTCTTCTTCTTCTTCTTCTTCTTCTTCTTCTTCTTCTTCTTCTTCTTCTTCTTCTTCTTCTTCTTCTTCTTCTTCTTCTTCTTCTTCTTCTTCTTCTTCTTCTTCTTCTTCTTCTTCTTCTTCTTCTTTCTTGGCGTATTTCTTCCCTCCTCATTTCTTATACTACACTAGTGGTGTTCCATCTTTAGGCCTCTTCAACTCACACTTTCTCCTTCTTCTCTGCTCCTCTTGCCTGTCCAATACTAATACATACCCTAACGCTATATCCTCTGGTACAACTCTGAAGCATGCAGAAATGTCAGCACTGCCTCTGTGATCAACTGGTGGTTCTCATTATCCATGCCAAAGAATGATTTAAGAGAGAAGGAAGAGACTCCCAGCTCTTCCAGACTTTTATAAAAGATTTCCCTCTCTTTCCTATACCTTTCACATTTTAGGAAGACATGCCCGACAGTTTCAGTCTCTCCACATTCACACACCCCATCTGGATGTTTGCCCACAATGCACAAGCTACTGTTCAACCCACAGTGCCCCAGCCTCAGTCTACACATCTTCACCCTATCACTCCTTGACCCATATCCCTCCACCTTGATCTTGACCCGAGGCTGCAGAGAGAAATAGTGCCTTCCCTTGGTCCCCCTTTCCCACTCATCCTGCCACTCAGCCTCAACTCCTTTCTTTATCTTATCTCTGAGTTCTACTCTTCCCATTGAAATACCTATCTCTTCCTCCCTTCCCAGGCTCTGTTTGGCAAGGGAGTCAGCCATCTCATTCCCCGCAATCCCAGCGTGCCCCGGGACCCAACAAAACTCCACTGACCAGCCTGCCTTCGCAATCCTATATAAAACCAACATTATTTCCTGAATGAGATCAGGGCGAGCTTTAGACCCACCTGCACTCAGAGCCATCAGTGCAGCAGCCGAGTCAGAGCATATAATCACCTGGCTTGGTCCCACTTCCTCCACCCACCACAATGCCCAGAGGATGGCAAGCAACTCTGTCACAAATACTGAGCTGCCATCGGATATTCTTTGTCCCTTACCGATCCCTAACCGAGGCACCCACCACCCAAATCCTGCCCTCCCACTTTCAGGATCCACAGAGCCATCAGTGTACACCTCCAGAGCCCCTGATTCCAGAAGGAACCTCTCTATTTCCTCCACAATCTCGCCCTTATCCTCCTCCTTCAAGAACCTAAGTTCAATGACTCGATCAGGCACTAGCCAAAATGGCACTGATAGCCACCGAGTGTGCTCCGCCACTCCCCCCTGATGCAATCTCAACTTCCTGGCCCACTGATCAATACTGGCCAAAAAAGGTTTATACTTATCCCCATCTCCTGAAAGTAAACACCTAGCTGGGAAGGACAGACTTGTCCCACTCAATTTTGCCCAGTACTGTAGCCCTAACTTTACTCTCCTCAGGTTTAGGGGCAACTCCCCCATTTCCACCAATAGTGCTGAAGCAGGGGTGGTCTTAAAAGCTCCACAGCAGATTCTCAGAGCCTTGCACTGAAGCACATCCAGCTTTCGCAAATTAGACTTGGCCGCAGAGCCGTACACATAACAACCATAATCAATTGTTGACCTGATCATCGCCTGGTATATCATGCACGTGGTCTCTCTATCCGCTCCCCACCCACTCCCAGCCAAACTTCTCAGCACATTCACTATTCTTTCACACTTTGCCAGGATTTTCTCTATATGAACAGCCCAATTCAATCTTTCGTCAAACCAAACTCCCAAAAATTTAAACACCTTTACTCTCTCTAAGGGAGATCCATACATAACCAGCCTTCCCTAGAGACGAGAGGAGGTGAACCGAGGGTCGAAACCATGACGACCAACTCGACGCGGGATTTAAACATCTCGACGCCCGATAGCCGGCTAGCTAGCAGAGCTAACAACGGAAACATCCAGGAACGAGTCCTTTGTTGTTCCAGCACGGCGCGGGACCCGACCCCCCCCTCCCCCCTTCTTTGTTGTTCCAGCACGGAGCGGGACCCGACCACCCCCTCCCCCCTTCCCACCCTCAACAACAAAGCCCCCCAGCCCCACACAGAGGAACAGATCACAAACGAACAATACTTCGAACCTGCCAACATCAATGAAATAACCAACGCCAATGGACTGAACATTTTTCACATTAACATTAACAGCTTAAAAAACAAATTGGATGAAATCAAACAATTATTCATAAATGGTAAGGCAAACATACTGTGCTTCTCAGAAACTAAGCTTGACGATTCTGTAAACGATCCAGAGATAGAGATTGAGAACTACTCAATAATTAGGAATGATAGGAACAAACATGGAGGTGGTGTCTGTATGTACATACACAAGGACACCAAATTCATCAACAGAAATGACCTGAATCATAAATCAATTGAAACTGTATGGGTGGAAATCCTATTCGAAAGGGCGAAATCCCTACTGCTTGGCACAGTCTACAGGCCGCCAGATCATAGTGACTTTTATGATACACTGGATGGGTGTTTAGCTGGAGTTGAGGATGTAGACAAAATTCTTATTGGAGACTGGAACACGGATATGCAACGAAAAGATGCACCCGTCTTCAAGTCATTCAGTAGGTTTTGTGATCTGCACGGCCTCAGCCAGCTAATCACCCAACCCACACGTGTATGTGAATCAACTCAGACTACCATTGACCTCATTCTGACCTCCGACAAGTCCAAGATCTCCAAGAAAGGGGTTATAGCATGCGGGTTGAGTGATCATTATATGATATTCTGTACCCGCAAAAAACTTAAACAAAAGGCTGGCTGCCACAAAACAGTCACATCTAGAGACCTCAAAACCTACTCTAGCGAGGCCTTTAACCTTGAACTGGAGAGCCTGGACTGGTCAGATGAACTCAATGGTACACTGGTTAAAGAAACATGGCTTGGTTTCAAAACCAAATTCTCAACAATACTAAACGACATGGCCCCCCTAAGAACCACCAGGGTAAAAAATCGCGCTGAGCCGTGGATGCACTCCGAAATACTGGCCGCTATGAAAACCAGAGACAAAAAATGCTCTGAGTTTCGTAAAAGTCAGTCAAAGCTTACTAAAAGCACGAGCAGTGAACTCCAAGCCCACGTGACTGAACTCAAACTAGAAAGAAACAGACTAAGAAACGACGTAAACTCCATGATCAAAACTGCAAAAAAGAATTTCATCAATGACAAAACTGAGGAAAACAAAAACAAACCACGTGAACTTTGGAAATTACTCAATAATCAACTAGGATGCAGTAAAAAACTTAAAACCAGATTCTCAAACATAAACATAAAAACGGACAACACGCTCATCACAGACAAGCTGGATGTAGCCAATTACTTAAACATTTTCTTCACAAACATAGCCACAACACTGGTAAACAAACTACCCTCCCACTCAGGGCTTTATGGGGTAGAACACATAGTAGCTTACTACAAAAACCTAGGGGTCCGCAAGGACGACTTCAAGCTGGAAATGGTAACAACAGATGAGGTACTCAATAAACTGAGCGCCCTCCAACCTAACAAGGCCACTGGCCATGACAACATCCCCTCCAAATTCCTCAGAGACTCAGCAGCCGCCATCACCCCAATCATCACACACATAATAAACCTCTCCATAAAACAGGGACACGTCCCCAAGGACTTCAAAATTGCGAGGGTGACCCCTCTGCACAAAAAGGGCAGCAAATTAGACCCAGGCAACTACCGCCCTGTTTCTATTCTCACCTCCATCTCGAAAGTCATGGAAAAAATAGTCTACGAACAGGTCGAAAAGTACCTAGCGGAAAAAAATCTAATCTACGAATTCCAATCTGGTTTCAGAACATCCCACTCCACTGACACATGCCTTCTCTATTTGAATGACCACATCAAACAAGAGGTGGACGCAGGCAAATACTGCGGCATGGTCATGCTGGACCTACAAAAGGCCTTTGACACGGTCAATCACTCCATTCTGATTGACAAGCTAAAAGCAATTGGTTTTGATAGTCTATCAGTGAGCTGGATGCAATCCTACCTTGAGGGGAGGGAACAGATGGTGGAGGTAAACGGTACCCTATCCCCCCCCCTCACAGTGAGCTGTGGTGTTCCACAAGGAAGCATACTAGGACCGCTACTGTTCCTAATTTATGCAAATGACATGTCGTCAGCTTGTGACTGCAACTTGTTCCTGTTTGCGGACGACTCAGCCCTGCTGGTCTCTGACAAGAACAAGTTACAGGTTGAAAAAACCCTCAGCTCGGAACTAGGCAGAATCTGCATATGGCTCGCTGATAACAAACTATCATTACACATGGGCAAAACAGAGTCCATTCTCTTCGGTTCAAATAACAAACTCAGCAAGACCGACGGCTTCTCAGTTACAGTGGGTGACAATATTGTCACAAGGAAAGATGAAATTACCTACCTGGGTTCCATCCTAGAGGCTAATCTCTCCTGTGACAAAATGGCATCCAATGTAATAAAAAAAGTCAACCAACGAACTCGATTCTTGTACCGGATCTCCTCTCTGGTAAACAAGAATACCCTGAAGACTCTGGCAGGAGCACTCATTCAGGGGTACTACGACTATGCTTGCACCTCATGGTACCAAAGCACCTCAAAGGCGCTAAAAACAAAATTACAAACATCTCAAAACAAACTGGTCAGACTACTGCTTGACCTTACTCCTAGAACCCACCTCACCCCTGCCCACTTTGACAACCTAGGATGGCTTAGAGTAGATGACAGAGTACAGCAACTTGCAATGGGCCTGGTCTACAAGATACACTACACGACCAAGGTACCCATGTACATGGCAAAATACTTCCCAAAGGTCAGTGAATACCACGATCACAACACCAGAGGGAGCTCCACAAATCATGTTAAACCCAGATTCGGCTCAAATAAGGGACTAAACACGTTTCGCAATTATGCCACATCAATGTGGAACGCCCTACCCAAAGCTGTAAAGGAATGTGGATCACTACCCACTTTCAAAACCTCTCTCAAGAGACACCTACGGGAGACTGCAATTCAACACTGGCCCCTGTAAATATCCTAACCCAACCCCCTCCAATGTACAGTCATTTACCTAGTATGGTTTTGTCAATAGTCCAATGTACAATTTTGTTTGTTTGTACAGAGTCTCCCCCCCCTCAATGTACAGTTTTGCTTGTTTATACAGTGTGCCCCCCCCCCCCCAACCACCTCCAATGTAAATTACCCAGTATGGTTGTCAATATCCCAGTGTACCCAACCCCCCCACCCAACCTCCTCCAATGTACAGTTTCTACGTCAAATGTATATACTCCCTTTTCTTGACTCCTTCTGTATCACAAACAGTACTGTATTTGCAAATCTGGTATGTCATAAATGTATAGATGTAGCAGTACTGACTATCTGTATGTCATGTATGTCATATATGTCCTGATGAATTGAAAATGGGGGACCCTGATGTAAACAAGACGAAAGTCTTTCTCTGGTCTGCATCCCCTTAACAATTGTGTGTATTGAGCTGTACTGTATTGTACCCATTCTGCAATCTGTTAATAAAGTTTTCAATCAATCAATCAATCCCCTAGGCACCCTCTTTCTAAAACCAAAAATCATATAATTAGACTTAGAGGCGGATATTTTAAAACCCCACTTGTCTCCCCATTCCTCTACATCCCCCAGAGCTCTTTGTACCTGCTTTAAACAATACTCAACATTCTTCCCTCTTTTCCATATGGCCCCATCATCCGCAAATAAAGACAACCCATATCCTTTTCCAATTTGCCCAAAAATGTCATTAATCATCACATCGAAGAGGACCGGACTAATCACGCTTCCTTGCGGGGTGCCATTTTCTATTTTTACAGTTTTTGAGGTTTGCCCCCCCACACGTACTTGGATCGTCCTGTCTAATAGAAAATCCTTTATCCAATTAAACAATCTCCCTCTAACTCCTAGGTCATACAATTTCAAAAGCAGCCCCTCTTTCCACAAAGAGTCATACGCCTTCTCAATATCCAAAAATACACTTATCACTACTTCCTTATTGTCAAAAGCCTGTCTAATGTCCTGGTCTAGAACAGCTACTGATTCCATTGTAGACCTGCCATTTCTAAACCCATTCTGATACCCAACATAAAGATCCTTACTTTCTAAAAAGTAAACTAATCTATTAGTAATCATCCTTTCCATAATTTTACACAATACAGACGTCAAGGCTATGGGTCGGTAAGATCCTGGATCAGCCGCTACTTTACCTGGCTTCAAAATAGGAATGATGACGGCATGCTTCCACTCCTTTGGCAAGCAGCCTTCTAGCCACACATTATTAAACAAACCCAGTATTTCAATCATTACAAATTCGTCCAAATTCTTAAATAATTCATAGGATAATCCATCTCTGCCAGGCGTCGTATTTGCACCAGCCTGGATAGCATCCCCTAACTCTTTCATTGTAAAGTACAAATTAATCGGATTATTATTTTCTGAGCTTCTTCTCAACTTCCACTCATTCTGCGATAGCAGTTCAGTCCTCTTTCTCCCTCTCTCCTCCCCCAGACTCCCAGAGTTATGCACTGCCTGAAATGCCTCCACCAGCATGTCTGCTTTCTCTTTATTGGTTACTGCTTCTACCCCCCCCTTCTGAATCACTGGAATCGAGCTTTTTTTATATATTCCAGCCATTCTGTGTACGACTGCCCACATCTGCCTCACAGAAGTCTCAGGGCCTAGTGTTTCACAGAACTTCCTCCAACTACTCTTTTTAACCTCTTATATTCTACTGACTGGCACAACCCTGGAAACCGTCTCACCCTCTTGTATGCTTTATTCCTATTCCTTACAGCTACGTCACATTCTTTATTCCACCAGGGAACCATCCTTCTAGCTCTGGGTTCCTCCTTCATAGGGATTGTGCCCTGCGCTGCCCTATGTATCATCTCACTAAGAGAAGCATTCCACTCGTCTACACTCCCCTCAGAATCAATCTCTCCTATCCACTTTCGGGCCGCCTCCAAGAACTCTTCCCAATTAGCTTTCGAAAAATTATACCTGGGCACCCTCTCCTCGATTTCTATTATAAGATCCCTTCCAAATTTGCACAGAATAGGACAGTGGTCGCTTCCCATAGTATTACTATCCAGCGCTTCCCACTCTCCAACTCTAGCCAAACCCGAGGAGGCAAAACACAAATCTATGTGACTGCAAGTATTCCTTGTGACATCAAACCTAGTCGGTCTATCATCATTTATCATAACTAGCTCATGCTTATCCAGGATCTCCTCAACCACGACTCCATTACTGTCCTTACTATTGCTTCCCCACAATGGGTTACGAGCATTAAAATCACCGACCCATATAACTGGACATCTCACCTTCTGCATAATTTCATCAAATTCAGGCAAAATAAGTTGTTTACACGGATTATATAAATTAAGCACCGTTATGGGACTATGGCTCTGATTACTCCAAACTTCCACTGCCACACACTCAAGGTTAGATGTAATGTCCAATGCCCTATACTGGATCCCTTCTCTAACGAAAGTTGCACACCCTCCGCCTCTTCTACCAACTCTGTCTTTTCTTAAACACTCATATCCTGGAATAACAAACTCAAGGCAAGGTTTCAGCCACGTCTCCTGAATGCAAATTAACTCAGGTTTCACTATGACTTCCTCCACAAATCTTTTTAACTCCTGTCCATTAGCGATCAGGCTCCGGGCATTCCACTGAAGAATACAGAACATCAGTTATCTAATCCACTTTCTTCTTCCTCCATACTGCTGGCCCCCTCACTCTCCCTGTCTGTCGTCCGCCCCCTGCCTATCTGCCCACTTTTCTTCCCATTCTCCTTTGCCCCTAGTGCACACGACTGTTCACCCCCACTTTTCTTCTCATTCTCCTTCTTCTCCCTCTCCTTTGCCCCTCCACTCCTGCGTATCTGCCATTCAACCCCACTTTTCTTCTCCTTCCCCTTTGCCCCCAGTGCAGCACCCTTGCCCGGCCGCTGCCCACCCTCACCCAGCACCCCACTCTCCTCCAGTACAGTATGGATTTCTTCTGGCCTTATCCCTACCCCCAAAAACCTCTCAGCTGCATTAGCCACCCTTTTACAGACGTTAGACTTTGATTCACTGCCCTTCACTCCCGCCACCACCTCTACCATGAAAGCCAGAAACCCTGTCTTGGTCATTATCATCACCTCATCCTGAGACGCGGCTGGCAGACCAGGTCCAGACCGAGACGCATCGGAAATAATAGGAGGCGCGGCTGGCAGAGTTGGAGCAGATTGCTGACTCCCCTGCTGCACCCTGTTCACCCCCTGTCTCCTTTCCTTCTCTTTCGCAGTCGCAACTGACTTAACTGCCTCGGCATATGACACCTTGTTCTGATCCCTCACAGATTGCACTTCCTTGGCCTGAGCAACATATGCACACCCACGAAACGCTACATGGTGTTCCCCTCCACAGTTACAGCATTTGGGAACCTCTGCATTGCACTCCTTGATCTCATGACCCTCGCCACACTTCGCACACCTCTGTTTCGCCCTGCAAGCCCCTGCAATATGCCCGAACTTCTGGAACTTAAAGCAGCGCAGCGGTGGCCTTACATACTCTCTCACGCCGTACGACATGCTCCCTATATACACCCTGACTGGTAACACTGCGTCTGCAAATGTTACCACTACTGGCGCTCCTGAGCTCCCCTCCCTTGCCTTGAATCTATAGACACCACTGACATTTCCTCCCTTGATATGACCCTTAATGTCCTCCTCGGACAACTCACTGCAAACCCCGTAAATGACTCCTTTTAGCCTCTGCTGTCTCTCTCCAGGGATAATTGTCTCCACCCCTATCTCCATCACCGTTGTCAACTTCCCAGCTGCCTTAAACTGTACTGAATCCTTGCAGCATACTCTCAGCACGCCGTTTGACAATGTTTTTGTCTCATATCCTGTTCCTATCAGATCATCCAAACTTTTTTCTAGCTTTAATGGATGCAGTGCGGCCGCACCTGCATGACTTTTGAATCTCACCAAGACCTCAAACTCTTCACTGCTACCCTGAGAGAATTATTGAATATATATAGAACACAAATGTTCTAGAATGTTCTATTATGACATCATACTGTGACACATCACAACGGAACATGTTTGAGTTCCATTTGAATAATATAAATGTTTGGTAAGGCTGTCCCCGAAGCCTGTTTTTGGGATTCAAACTTCGTCAGGGTTCTTCGACGTTCGAACCTTTTTTCTTTTTTTTTATATCCGCCAGCAATAATATCTGCCCGTCAGATTATTTTGATAATATGATTTTTGTGATGAAGATTCGCTTTATTGTATCACAATCGGGAGACTTAGGTAAAGTTAGAAATATATTCACAGATTCGAATTTCCGCTGTCAATAATTCTTAAGCAAAATGTTTTTAAAACACAAAGGACACCTCTTTCCTATCGTAGTAAGGTAGACAATGAGCTACAACCTTATTTTCACCTAAACGAGCCGTCCTCGGAGCTGTACAATTAATAATATTGATCTCTATGTGCAGTCGGCTGTGAGGCAAGTGCGCAGCCAGGGACAGTCTAAAAAGTGCAACACCGGAAAGAGACACTACAAAAAGATTCAATAACTTCACTGTCATACAATATGGTCTGATATTAACATTCAGTATTCAATATTGTCTGATTCAATATTAACATTCAGTATTCAAGTAGAACAGCTAGCTAGCTGTTGTGGACACTCACCTTTCCACAGCAAAACGGTCGGCAAGGCACCTTGGTTGAGAAATGCAGGTTTCAGTTTATGTGTTGTAGGCTAGACAGTCTATCTATCCTGTCTCAAGATGCAGAATGAAATCTTCTTCTTCTTCTTCTTCTTCTTCTTCTTTAGAATTCTTCTTCTTCTTCTTCTTATTTGAATTTCCGGCAGTGTAGACGCATCGTGGCGTATTACTGCCCTCCACAATTCTTGCTTCGCCCACACTTGAGAAAGTTTACACTCCTCTTCTTCTTCTTCTCAACTTCAAAACACATTTCTATCGTCTCTGTCTCCTTCTTCTCTGCTCCTCTTGTCATACAATCACAATACAAACATCATCTCCTCTCTTGGAGGGCCCCCCCAAGAGGGGGAACCCTCCATCTCATCGCCACTTCATCTCCTCTCTTCTTCTTCTTCTTCTTTTGAATTTCCGGCAGATTAGACGCATCGTGGCGTATTACTGCCCTCCGCACTTCTTTTGATGATCTCTTCTTCTTCTTCTTCTTCTTCTTCTTTCTTGGCGTATTTCTTCCCTCCTCATTTCTTATACTACACTAGTGGTGTTCCATCTTTAGGCCTCTTCAACTCACACTTTCTCCTTCTTCTCTGCTCCTCTTGCCTGTCCAATACTAATACATACACTAACGCTATATCCTCTGGTACAACTCTGAAGCATGCAGAAATGTCAGCACTGCCTCTGTGATCAACTGGTGGTTCTCATTATCCATGCCAAAGAATGATTTAAGAGAGAAGGAAGATACTCCCAGCTCTACCAGACTTTTATAAAAGATTTCCCTCTCTTTCCTATACCTTTCACATTTTAGGAAGACATGCCCGACAGTTTCAGTCTCTCCACATTCACACACCCCATCTGGATGTTTGCCCACAATGAACAAGCTACTGTTCAACCCACAGTGCCCCAGCCTCAGTCTACACATCTTCACCCTATCACTCCTTGACCCATATCCCTCCACCTTGATCTTGACCCGAGGCTGCAGAGAGAAATAGTGCCTTCCCTTGGTCCCCCTTTCCCACTCATCCTGCCACTCAGCCTCAACTCCTTTCTTTATCTTATCTCTGAGTTCTACTCTTCCCATTGAAATACCTATCTCTTCCTCCCTTCCCAGGCTCTGTTTGGCAAGGGAGTCAGCCATCTCATTCCCCGCAATCCCAGCGTGTCCCGGGACCCAACAAAACTCCACTGACCAGCCTGCCTTCGCAATCCTATATAAAACCAACATTATTTCCTGAATGAGATCAGGGCGAGCTTTAGACCCACCTGCACTCAGAGCCATCAGTGCAGCAGCCGAGTCAGAGCATATAATCACCTGGCTTGGTCCCACTTCCTCCACCCACCACAATGCCCAGAGGATGGCAAGCAACTCTGTCACAAATACTGAGCTGCCATCGGATATTCTTTGTCCCTTACCGATCCCTAACCAAGGCACCCACCACCCAAATCCTGCCCTCCCACTTTCAGGATCCACAGAGCCATCAGTGTACACCTCCAGAGCCCCTGATTCCAGAAGGAACCTCTCTATTTCCTCCACAATCTCGCCCTTATCCTCCTCCTTCAAGAACCTAAGTTCAATGACTCGATCAGGCAATAGCCAAAATGGCACTGATAGCCACCGAGTGTGCTCCGCCACTCCCCCCTGATGCAGTCTCAACTTCCTGGCCCACTGATCAATCATCTCCTCTCTTGGAGGGCCGTCTCTATTTATACCCTGAATTCTTCTTCTTCTTCTTATTTGAATTTCCGGCAGAGTAGACGCATCGTGGCGTATTACTGCCCTCCGCAATTCTTTTTATGGGCTCTTCTTCTTCTCCTTCTTCTCCTTCTTCACCTTCTTTTTCTTCTTCTACTGGACCCCGTCATCAACTACATTGTCCATTGGAGTGCAGCTACTGCTGCTACTTCCTGCCTGAGCCCCCCTCCGCGGGACCCTCCTTGCCCCCTGCTATCTTCATACCCTGAATTCCGGCAGTGGTTGAATATATATAGATCACAAATGTTCTAGAATGTTCTATTATGACATCATCTGTGCCGACAAATGTTCTGACATCATACTGTGACATCACAACGGAACATGTTTGAGTTATATTTGAATAATATAAATATGTTTGGTAAGGCTGTCCCCGAAGCCTGTTTTTGGGATTCAAACTTCGTCAGGGTTCTTCAACGTTCGACGTTCGAACCTTCGTTTTTAATAAAGAAAATTAAATAAAAAAATGTATTCTCATTTCTTTTTATAAATTCAATTTTTTTCTTTTTTTTATATCCTCAAACTAAATCCTCAATTTGAATAAAGTGATTAATCTGATTAAATTAGTATTTTTTCTTTTATTAAATCAACTTTCCAGCCCCCTGTCAACTGTCAAATGATGTCAACTGTCAACCTGAATTAACATTCAGTATTCAATATTGTCTGATTCAATATTAACATTCAGTATTCAAGTAGAACAGCTAGCTAGCCGTTGTGGACACTCACCTTTCCACAGCAAAACGGTAGGCAAGGCACCTTGGTTGAGAAATGCAGGCTTCAGTCTATGTTGTTTAGTCTGTGTTCAGTCCTGTCACACACACACACACACACACACACACACACACACACACACACACACACACACACACACACACACACACACACACACACACACACACACACACACACACACACACACACACACACACACACACACACACACACACAATTATTTTGTTACAAAAACTTAATTTCCTGCATTCTGGTGCAGGAATTTTTGAATTGTTACCCTTTAAATTGTTATGGTTTGTAACCGACCCCAATCGCACAACACAAGACAGGTATGAGAGTAAGCCAAGAACTGGGCATTTATTGAAACACACAGAAAACGGCACTGTCCCTTTAAGGGAGAACACAAATTACTGGAAAACAAGAGATGGGAAAAAGGCACAGTGCCTTTAAGAGGCGAGCTGGCTAAGGGGAAGGCTAAGGGAAAACAGGACAGGGCAAGGGACAAGGGCAGGAACTGGGAGGACTAGGAGGACTGGACAGGGATGACTAGGAGGACTAGGAGGACTGGACAGGGAGGACTAGGATGACTAGGAGGACTGGACGCCTGTACGTTAATGCCAAGCAAGCAGTGCAAAAATGCTTCCGCATTCGTCACCGCACGCTAGTGCGGTAAAGCGCCCTTCTTTTCAGACAAATGCTACCGTGCGTGCACCGGCGGCGGCGTGCTCGCTCAGGTGCGTGCGTGCGCCGGCGTGCTCGCGCGAGGTGCCCGCGCATGCGCATGAGATCCCGCCTTGGTTGGAGCTCAATATATATAAGTCACCGCCTCTTATTCACTATCTGGCACTAGCTCAATTGGCAAGGACACATGGCTGTGGATCCTATGGCTTGTTTGCTGGCGAGTTCGAATCCCATCGAAATATATTTTTTAACGTGATTTTTTTTTAACGTGTATTCTTTCGCCGGTTAAGGTTAGGCATTGTTTCGGAGTTGGTTAAGGTTAGAACGGTTAAGTTTAGGCGCTGTTAAGGAGCTGGTTAAGGTTAGAGTTTGTCAAAGAGAATGGCAATATAATTTCTATGGTTAAGGTTAGGCATTGTTTCGGAGTTGGTTAAGGTTAGAACGGTTAAGTTTAGGCGTTGTTAAGGAGCTGGTTAAGGTTAGAGTTTGTCAAAGAGAATGGCAATAGACAGCCTATTTCCGCGCGACCTGGGCGCTGGGCGGCGGAAAATGAAAGGCGCATTACTGCATGCCACTACGGTAAGTTTTTGCACTGCTTGCTTGGCATAAAGCTACACGCGGACTGGACAGGGAGGACTAGGAGGACTAGACAGGGAGGACTAGGATGACTAGGGTGGGGAAACAGGGACAGAGGCCCGCGGAGGCGGGCTGGGGACAGGGAGGACTAGGGGGACTAGAGTGGTGAAACAGGGACAGAGGCCCGCGGAGGCGGGCTGGGGACAGGGAGGACTAGAGAAAACAGGGTAAGGCCTTGGAACAGGGCGAGGGCTGGAGCTGCTTACAGGGACAGAGAAAAACAGACAAGGCCTGGGATAAAGGCATTAGAAGAATGTTGCTGCTCTGCAGCTTCTCCCGGGAAGGTTCGTCTGAGGAATAGACGATGACGTCAGAGCCGCTCTGCAGATTCCTCTCGGCAGCTCTCCGAGGTGGAAACGGGACAGAGAGGGAGAGAGAGAGCGGGTTAGCTCAGAGAACAGTTGGGAACAGAGCAGGTGACAGGAGAAGTGACTTGTCCCAAAACAGATAATCCAGTGACAGAATCTTCGGTGTAAATACACACTGCGAGTAATGTCCCAACAACAATCCACGTGATAGAATCTTCGGTGCAAATACACACAGTGAGCGAAGTCCCAATAATAATCCAAGTGATAATATCTTCGGTGTGAATACACACAGTGAGCGATGTTCAAGCAAATATTATCCCAAATGAACTATCCAAAAAGCAAGCACTGGGTGAGTGACAGTCAGACAAAAAGCAGGATCTCTTCAGTGTATTAAACACACGAAAAACGAATAGGGTCAAAGACAGTCTTGCAAAAACTCACCCAGGCGCTGTGCGTAAAGAGAGCGGGATCAAACAGGGCGAGCGCGTCGCCACGGGGAACGGGTTGTCCAAGCGGAGGTCTGAGTGGTGCGCGACTGCTTGGAGTACGCGCCGGTACGGAGGGCGCATCTGGCGCGGAGGTCTGAGTGGTGAGCGACTGCTTGGAGTACGCGCCGGTACGGAGGGCGCATCTGGCGCGGAGGTCTGAGTGGTGCGAGACTGCTTGGAGTACACGCCGGTACGGAGGGCGCATCTGGCGCGGAGGTCTGAGTGGTGCGCGACTGCTTGGAGTACGCGCCGGTACAGAGGACGCATCTGGAGTGCGTCTGAATGCGCGTCTGGAGTGAAGAGCGCGTCTGCGCGGAAGAGCGCGCCAGGCCCGGAGGTCTGGATGGTGCGCGTCTGCTTTGAGTATGCGCCGGTACGGAGAGCGCATCTGCTGCGCGGAGGTCTGGAGTGGAACACCGGAATACCTCCCGTAGAGGTTTAGAGAGCGCAGTGCGGTGTCTCCTTCCAGGCAAACGGCGACAGGTGGCGAAGGCTTGAGTGCATCTGGCGCGGAGGTCTGGATGCGCGTCTGGACGTCTGCTGCGCGGAGGTCTGAAGTGGAACACTGGAATACCTCCCGTGGAAGTTTAGAGAGCGCAATCCAGTGTCTCCTTCCAGGCAAACGGCGACAGGAGGCGAAGGCTAGAGCGCATCTCACGCCAGAGATGAAAACAGCATAACAGACAGAGAACCTCCCGAAGGAGTTAGGTGATAGAGATATGATACGGAACGACCCGACAGGAACTGAGGGGAGAGCGAGGTACTTAAAGCCCACAGGGGCACTAATTAAAATCCCCATCAGGTGCGTGAAGGTAATTGATACTAGAACTAGAAGTGTGTGTTCGGCACCAGACCAATCAAACACATAATGACAGGTAGTCCAAGGGTGTGGCTGCTGAAGAGCAAACGAACGCGAGGGTGGGGGCTAGTGAGGTGAGGAGAATGCAATTGATTAACAGAAAACTAAAGGAACAGAGCGAGTAGGCTTAAAGGAACAGAGCGAGTAGGTGAGCAACGGACAAAACCTTACAGTACCCCCCCCTCCACGGGAGCCACCCGGCGACCCAAAAATACAGACAGAGCGGCAGGGGACAAAACAAGGCAACAAACAAAAAAGTACAGGGCCATGCTAGCAGGGGAAGCTACAACAAAAGTGGGGCTAGCAAGGAACAGGGTAGCTGAGGGGTAACCAGGGTAGCAGAAGGGGTAACAAGAGGAGCTGAGGGGTAACTAGAGGAGCAGAGGGGTAACCAGAGGAGCTGAGGGGTAACCATGGTAGCTGAGGGGTAAGTAGGGTAGCTGAGGGGTAACTAGAGGAGCACCGGGAAGGGGCTAGTAGAGGGAAAGGGTAGCTACCAGGGCACAGATAGCTACAGGGCCTATGCTAGCTGTACTGCTACATTAACAAAGAGGCTGCGCTAGCTGCCGGAGCTAGGCTAGCAGACAGGGCTGGAACAGGGGCACTGGAGAGGGGAACAGGGAAGGGGCTAGCAGAGGGAAAGTGTAGCTGCCAGGGCACTGATAGCTACAGGGCCCATGCTAGCTGTACTGATACATTAACATAGAGGCTGCGCTAGCTGCCGGAGCTAGGCTGGCAGACAGGGCTGGACCAGCATGAGAGAACAAGCTAGCTGGAAGGACAGTCCTAGCTGTGGGGAACTGACCTTGCTAGCTGAAGGGGCAGTCCTAGCAGTGGGAGCAAACTGACCTTGCTAGCTGAAGGGGCAGTCCTAGCAGTGGGAGAAAAACTGACATTGCTAGCTGAAGGGGCAGTCCTAGCAGTGGGAGAAAACTGACCTTGCTAGCTGAAGGGGCAGTCCTAGCAGTGGGGAAAACTGACCTTGCTAGCTGAAGCGGCAGTCCTAGCAGTGGGAGCAAACTGACCTTGCTAGCTGAAGGGGCAGTCCTAGCAGTGGGAAAACTGACCTTGCTAGCTGAAAGGGCAGTCCTAGCAGTGGGAGAAAAACTGACCTTGCTAGCTGAAAGGGCAGTCCTAGCAGTGGGAAAAACTGACCTTGCTAGCTGAAAGGGCAGTCCTAGCAGTGGGAAAACTGACCTTGCTAGCTGAAAGGGCAGTCCTAGCAGTGGGAAAAACTGACCTTGCTAGCTGAAAGGGCAGTCCTAGCAGTGGGAAAACTGACCTTGCTAGCTGAAAGGGCAGTCCTAGCAGTGGGAAAAACTGACCTTGCTAGCTGAAGGGGCAGTCCTACAATTACAGCATTGCAAATTGAGGTCCCTCCTACCGCCGTTTCAACGCCCTCTGCCGCCCGTTAACGGCTCTCGTCAAATGGTTTTATTAGGGTGGGTGCGGTTTCTGTTTTGTGCCGCCAGGAGGCGCAAAGTCAAAGTCAAGTTGGAATTATATCCTTCCTTCGAGACAACCGAACTTGCTATGCCTCCTAAATGTGAATCGGAAATACAAAAATACCGGCTACAGCAAAGACCTATGGCTATTCCAAATGGCACGTAAACCCCATTGTTTTAGTGGTTTGTCCACTAATGTCCATTATTGAGGACCAAGTACGTGCCCTTAATCGGCAGCGTGTGCCGGGAACAGTGCAGGAGTGGACGACCAAATCGACCAGGGTAAATACTGGCTGGTGTTCGGGTCACCGGAGACGCTTGTGGGGAATGAACGTTGGATTAAGTGGTAAGTCAAATGATCTGATCTTCACTGTTTTATCTGCCGCTTACGTGACGTGACAGGGGCTACTGTTTCATATGATCTAACGAGTGGTGGTCACTGCTGTTTTCAAGTCCAATTGATCGTCAAATGCGAGGGGAGCACACAAACAAGAACAACTCCGTTATAATCCCATACAAAGAGCAAATTGACTGGCTTAATGCACAAAGAAAACAACACATTTCGAGTAGTCTTCCCTTGTACACATACTGTAAACAGTACTGTATATTCTCGAAGTCAACTTCCTTTGACTGGGTAGAGCAGACGGGAGAGTCGACCAAAGCAGACCCTGGTCCCCCAAGTCAAATTCTACGTATGTCTGCTCTACCCATTTCATAACAGGTGAGAATAAGGAACACATATTTATATAGTAAATTAAGTTGTATTGGCTGTGAGGCTGTAAACAGCAGATGTTAGCTGCTAGCTGATTGATTGATTAGCTAGCAGTCTCTGCTAGCTACTTCCCCATAATAGTCCATTCTCAGTGTAGCCTACATGCCTTTTTCATTTTTATATGTTACTAGTATACTATTTATCAATCACATTCAGTGTTGTTGTCCTTGCTCTAAGGACTTGTTATTGAATAGTCGTATTGCTTGTAATATACATGTCATATGTATATACTCTCTGTCAGGATCTATGGGGTAACAGTACTGTATATTTGCATATCATATTATGTCACAAATGTAACAGTACTATATACCTGTATGTCATGTATGTCCCTATGCCATAAATGTCATGATGTCATGTATGTTGAGTATGTCACAAATGTCACTATGAATTGAAAATGGGGGACCCTGATGTAAACAAGACGAAAGTCTCTCTGGTCTGCATCCCCTTAACAATTGTGTGTATTGAGCCGTACTGTATTGTATCCATTCTGCAATCTGTTAATAACGTTTTCATTCATTCATTCATTCATTCATTCATTCATTCATTCATTCATTCATTCATTCATTCATTCATTCATTCATTCATTCATTCATTCATTCATTCATTCATTCAGGTGCAAAGGTCAACGACCAAACACACCCAGACTACATTCCATCTGTATTCCCTTCAACATCACAGTCTACACCATCTACGTCAACGAACATCAGTCGCCATGAGCGGCGTGCAAAAGCAGACCCTGGTCCCCCAAGTCAAATTCTACGTATGTCTGCTCTACCCATTTCATAACAGGTGAGAATAAGGAACACATATTTATATAGTAAATTAAGTTGTATTGGCTGTGAGGCTGTAAACAGCAGATGTTAGCTGCTAGCTGATTGATTGATTAGCTAGCAGTCTCTGCTAGCTACTTCCCCATAATAGTCCATTCTCAGTGTAGCCTACATGCCTTTTTCATTTTTACATGTTACTAGTATACTATTTATCAATCACATTCAGTGTTGTTGTCCTTGCTCTAAGGACTTGTTATTGAATAGTCGTATTGCTTGTAATATACATGTCATATGTATATACTCTCTGTCAGGATCTATGGGGTAACAGTACTGTATATTTGCATATCATATTATGTCACAAATGTAACAGTACTATATACCTGTATGTCATGTATGTCCCTATGCCATAAATGTCATGATGTCATGTATGTTGAGTATGTCACAAATGTCACTATGAATTGAAAATGGGGGACCCTGATGTAAACAAGACGAAAGTCTCTCTGGTCTGCATCCCCTTAACAATTGTGTGTATTGAGCCGTACTGTATTGTATCCATTCTGCAATCTGTTAATAACGTTTTCATTCATTCATTCATTCATTCATTCATTCATTCATTCATTCATTCATTCATTCATTCATTCATTCATTCAGGTGCAAAGGTCAATGACCAAACACACCCAGACTACATTCCATCTGTATTCCCTTCAACATCACAGTCTACACCATCAGTCGCCATGAGCGGCGTGCAAAAAGGAACTCCTCTTCATACCATCGTAAGTGATATCATCTAGTTTTCAGTTATGTGCCAAAATCAATGGGTTCCTAAATTGCAGTTTCTTATTAGTATGGTTTTTATTTCATTTAAAGTGACTCCCCACAAGAGGACTAAACGTTGCAGCCAAGACATCCAAGTTGAGGCAGCAGCCCAAGTTGAGGAAGCAGCCACACCTCCCATCACTGAGCAGTCTCTGTTTGACGAGATGCAGTCTCTCAGAGAGGAGAGGGATGCAGCCAAGGAGGATGGTGACCAACAGAGAACCAAGGTCGAGTCAAGCTCCTTGACCGCTTCATCTGTGGACATCTGTTTTCTTACTGTCACACAGAGAAGACAAGGAGCACCATAATCTCACCCATAGATCAGCTATTTATCACCCTTGTCAAACTGCGTCACGACATGTCCTTTGACCTCATTTGTCACATTAACTTTCTGTGACTGAGTGCTATTTCACAACAATGCATGTAAAAAATGGTTATTTTTTTTAGATACAAAAATACAAAAGTGCTATTTCAAGTTTAAACATGCATAACATATGCATAACAGCAGCATTGGCAGGCCTACAATTTCAACATGCACAACAATGCATGTAAAAAATGCTTATTTTTTTTATATACAAAAATACAAAAGTGCTATTTCAAGTTTAAACATGTATAACATATGCATAACAGCAGCATTGGCCGGCCTACAATTTCAACATGCACAACAATGCATGTAAAAATGCTTTTTTTTTTATATACAAAAATACAAAAGTGCTATTTCAAGTTTCAACATGCACAACAATGCATAACATATGCATAACAGCAGCATTGGCAGACCTACATTTTCTCCAAGAAGGAAGCCATAACATAAAACTTCAAAAGGGCTAAAAACTAAATTACAAACATCACAAAACAAACTGGTCAGACTACTGCTTGACCTTACTCCTAGAACGCACCTCACCCCTGCCCACTTTGACAATATAGGATGGCTTAGAGTAGACGACAGAGTACAGCAACTTAGTTAGGGTTAGACTTCTTTTTCTTTTTTCTGCACTCCGGGCAATACCATGTCTTGCTTTTCGGTAGCCTTTTGAGGTTTAGACACCTGGGATGGAACCAGTCATCACAGGTGTCACAGCCAACCATGCTCTCTGATTCTGTTGTTGTTTTACACAAGCAGTAGACTGGAGTGCTTGTGCTGCTGGCCGCCTGTTGCTCCTGTTGGGTGGGTAACACTGGTAAATTTGTGGCAACATTCTTTTTATTATTTATTTTTTATTTAAAAAATATTATTTTGTATAACTCACCCTGCCATACAGTCACAGTGACCTGCAACCACCTTTCCCGTGCCATCTAAGGCCACCCAAGGATGATGTGGATCATCATTCACTCTGTAGGATGGTCTGACATCCGCCCGCAACAAGGTGCACCTTGTCAGTTTCCGGTGGAACACGGTTTCTACCCAACCAGAGACAAAGAAGCGGTATGCCTCTAAAGACTTATAGTTCTCCATGGCTTCTGATGAGAATACACCTGAAATAATAATGTAACTCTGGCCTGATCAATATTCTTCAGTTTTTTATCTTATCTTATCTCCTATCGGTACTGTTGTCATTATGAATTGAAAATGGGGGACCCTGATGTAAACAAGACGAAAGTCTTCCTCTGGTCTGCATCCCCTTAACAATTGTGTGTATTGAGCTGTACTGTATTGTACCCATTTTGCAATCTGTTAATACAATTTCCATTCAATTACTGTATCTATGGAGGACAAACATGTCATGTCCAAATGTCATATCTAGCTACAGGCTATTCAATGGCACATTTTCATATTATTCCTTGCACAGGGCTTAATATTTCTCTTTTCTAACAGAGAATTGAAATAAAATATCCCTATAGGCCGTAAAGTGAATGCTGTATCGTTTCACCCCTTTTTTAAGTTTTAAATAGACAATAATAAAAATAGTAGATGTAAACAAGACGAAAGTCTTTCTCTGGTCAGTATTGTACCCATTGTAGTGGAATATACTATGGAATATATTACATTGGATGCCATTTTGTCACAGGAAAGATTAGCCTCTAGGATGGAAACTGTGACCGTACTGTATCAACCAGATGCATTTGACACCTCCCTGCCCCCTCTCCTTGATGAGGTGTTAATAGGTGGGTAGGTGGGGTGGGGGGCTGTACATTGATGGTGGGGGGGGGGGGGGGGGGGGTTGTCTCAACACTGTTTTTTTCAAGTCAGGTCAAGTCAGCTTTATTTGAACTCTGCAGAGGAAGGATGAACTTTGCAATGTACAAACGTCTTTCTCTGGTCTGCATCCCCTTAACAATTGTGTGTATTGACTGTAGTTTACCCATTCTGCAATGGTAATAAAATTCTCATTGTAAAAAAATAAGTTGTATCTATTCTATTCTACTATTTTATTGCACTGCACTATTTTACTCTGTCTATTTTATCTTACTATTTTTTAGATTGCTGGACAGTAGTCCAGATGTGACAAAACTAGTGATTGTATGACTTGCTTGGTACAGTAGCTGTGTCTGTTAAAAAATAGGCATTCCCTCTAATAATTGAAATACTTCTGCTCATTTTTGTTACAGTATTGTAGTGGCCATACTGGTTGTTTACATCAGGGTCCCCCATTTTCAATTCATCGTAACATATATGACATACACGACATACAGATAGACAGTACTGCTACATCTATACATTTATGACATACCAGATTTGCAAATACAGTACTGTTTGTGATACATAGTAGTATAGACATAGCAGCATAGGTAGTACTGTAGTAGTAGATAGTAATACATACTGTACTGTATTCTAATGATATTCCTACTTCTGCAGTAGTTGCATTTATTTTACAACATATTCAAAATAGTTTTGGGAGCAGGACTAAGTGGATTATGACTTCTGGAATCTATTCAGTTCATGACAACAATACACGACAACAATAACAATACACTTTTGTATTTATTAATGTCCAGATGTGACAAAATGGCATCCAATGTAATAAAAAAAAGTCAATCAACGAACTCGATTCTTGTACCGGATCTCCTCCCTGGTAAACAAGAATACCCTGAAGACTCTGGCAGGAGCACTCATTCAAGGGTACTACGACTATGCTTGCACCTCATCAAGTCAAGTCAAGTCAAGAGTTTTAATTGTCACGGCATACAGGTATACAATGAAATGCGGGTGGTCTTGCCCGCAACGATGTGCAATACAGTGGTACATATAATAGAATCAAAAGAAGAAACAACATTGTGCAGTAACAGATAGCAGGTAACATGGAGTGACATCTCGGTATCTGTACATAGTTATTTACAGCGCATGTGTGACATGCTAGTTAGCTTTGGTAGTGCAATACACTGTTCCTGTTATTCTAATTTAAAGTGACCTTTCCTTTGGCCATAAGTGTGCGTGTGTGCGACATGAGTGTGTGCCCGCTCATGTTAAAGTGTTAAGTGGCTGCTCGTGTGTGAGCGTGCACAGTGTGCGTGTCGTGTGTGTGTTCATGTGTGCTTGTGTGTGGACAGTTCAATGTTCTGAGCACTCAATGTACATTGTTCATGGCTCTGATGGCCTGGGGGAAGAAGCTGAGCCTAAACCGCTCTGTCCTAGTAGCTGAGATTTGCAGGCGTCTGCCTGACCTCAGCAGCTGAAACAGGCTGTTATTGGGGTGGTGAGGGTCTTTCATTATCCTGCAGGCTCTGGATTTGCACCTCTTGTTGTATAGAACCTGCAGGGGGGGTAGTGCAATACCCGTGGTACGCTCGGCTGAGCGCACCACTTTCTGTAGGGCCTTCTTGTCCTGTGCCGTGCTGTTTCCATACCAGGCAGTGATGTTTCCGGTCAGGATGCTCTCTACAGCTCCTGAGTAGAAGGACTGGAGTATCTTCCCCGATACTCTGAACTTCCTTAACTGTCTCAGGTGGTAGAGACGCTGTTTCGCCTTCTTTACTACTGTGCCTATGTGTGTTGACCATGTCAGGTCCTCTGAGATGTGGACCCCCAGGTACTTGAAGCTGCTCACCCTGTCCACGGTAGCCCCGTTTATCATCAGTGGTGTGTGTGTCTCCTGCTGTCCTCTCCTATAATCCACGATCAGTTCCTTGGTTTTGCCAATGTTCAGGAGCAGGCTGTTGTCCTGGCACCAGCGTTCCAGTACCTCCACCTCCTCCCGGTAGGCCTTCTCGTCGTTGTCCGAGATCAGCCCCACCACCACCGTGTCATCTGCGAACTTCACTATGGAGTTGGAGCTGAACTTGGCCACACAGTCGTGTGTGTAGAGTGAGTACAGCAGGGGGCTCAGAACACAGCCCTGGGGGGACCCGATGCTCAGGGTGATGGTGTTGGAGGTCTGACCCCCCACCCTGACCGCCTGGGGTCTTTCGCTCAGAAAGTCCAGTACCCAGGCGCTCAGGGCGGAGCTCAGACCTAGCTCGATCAGCTTGTCCACCAGTCTGGTGGGGACTATGGTGTTGAACGCTGAGCTGTAGTCAATGAACAACAGTCTCACATAGCCCCCCTTCTGACGGTCAAGGTGCGAGAGGGTGCTGTGCAGTACCTGGGAGACCGCGTCGTCGGTGGACCTGTTTGTCCTGTATGCAAATTGCATAGGGTCCATATCACTGGGGAGGGAGGCACAAATGTGGTCCTTGACCAGCCTCTCGAAACATTTCATGACCACAGAGGTGAGTGCCACCGGTCTGTAGTCATTTGGACATGCTCACGCTCATGGTACCAAAGCACCTCAAAGGCACTAAAAACCAAATTACAAACATCTCAAAACAAACTAGTCAGACTACTGCTTGACCTGACTCCTAGAACCCACCTCACCCCTGCACACTTTGCCAACCTAGGATGGCTTAGAGTAGACAACAGAGTACAGCAACTTGCAATGGGCCTGGTCTACAAGATACACTACACGACCAAGGTACCCATGTACATGTCAAAATACTTCCCAAAGGTCAGTGAATACCACGATCACAACACCAGAGGGAGCTCCACAAATCATGTAAAACCCAGATTCGGCTCAAACAAGGGACTAAACACGTTTCGCAATTATGCCACAACAATGTGGAACGCCCTACCCAAAGCTGTAAAGGAATGTAAATCACTACCCACCTTCAAAAACACTCTCAAAGAACACCTACGGGAGACTGCAATTCAAAACTGGCCCCTACAAATGTCCTAACCCAGTTGTACAATAAAGACCAAGCATGGCTTTGTCAGTATTCCAATGTACAGCCCCACCCAACCCCACCCCACCTACCCAACCTCCTCCAATGTACAGTTTCCATGGCAAATGTATGTCAGTATTCCAATGTACAGTTTCCCTAGTAAGAGATATGTACAGATATAGATATAGTATTAATATGTACAGTGATACAGGTATAAAGACACTATGGTAGTAAGTCATACTGACCAGCAGTGTAACTAGTAAGAGTAGGTAAGAGATATGTACAGATATAGATATAGTATTAATATGTACAGTGATACAGGTATAAAGACACTATGGTAGTAAGTCATACTGGCCAGCAGTGTAACTAGTAAGAGTAGGTAAGAGATATGTACAGATATAGTTATAGTATTAATATGTACAGTGATACAGGTATAAATACACTATGGTAGTAACTAGTAAGTCATACTGACCAGCAGTGTAACTAGTAAGAGTAGGTAAGAGATATAGTATTAATATGTACAGTGATACAGGTATAAAGACACTATGGTAGTAAGTCATACTGACCAGCAGTGTAACTAGTAAGAGTAGGTAAGAGATATGTACAGATATAGATAGTATTAATATGTACAGTGATACAGGTATAAAGACACTATATGGTAGTAAGTCATACTGGCCAGCAGCGTAACTAGTAAGAGTAGGTAAGGGATGTACAGATATAGATATAGTATCTACAGATATGTAAATGTCATTAACAGATTGCAGAATGAGTACAATACAGTACAGCTCAATACACACAATTGTTAAGGGGATGCACAGACCAGAGAAAGACTTTAGTCTTGTTTACATCAGGGTCCCCCATTTTCAATTCAGTGATATATATTTTTGGGCATACACTTACAATATAAGCAGCTGGGAAACACATTATATGATGTATTCAGGGCCATTTCACGTTGATTAAACGTTACACATTACATCCTGCTAAATGAACGTTAACTAATATTACGCGGCCAGTGTTGAAAAGCCTTGAGGTCGCATTCAATTTTCGAGAGACCATAACGTTAACTTGACAGCAATGTGGATACAGCTTTATTTGAGCAGTTGCTACTGTAACGTTACCTTAGTTGACTACATAACTGTAGTAAACAAACTAACGTTAAACCTAATTTAATTTACCAGTAAATTCAGTACAGCGACAGCTGAAATCCACAGGACAGCCTGATCACAATAATCGACGGGCCAGTTACATTTCCCCCAACCAGAGCCTAACTAGAGCCACATTCTGCGAATCAGAGGCAGAGTAGTGCGGGTCTTCGGTGCCAGCACGTTGGGTTGTCTCGTAAAGAATAATACTGCACTGTATCTGAGTATCTAGATGATTATCCATAAAAACGCACGTTAATCGAAAATACCACACCATTACTGTACCAATGACAGTCAAATAATCTACAGAAAAGCATTACATTGCAAAATAATATGTCCAAGACTAGTGTCGCATGCACACACACACACAGATTGTAGAATAGCTCCCTCTCTCCACCGTGTAACTCGACTCCCCCTACTGGTTGAACCAGGCAGAGCAGCGTAAAAATACGTCATCTAGCGTCATCTAGCTTGTTACCGGCGGTAGACGCCTCGTTTTCCAGTCCCACATCTGTAGCAGTGGGAAAACTGACCTTGCTAGCTGAAAGGGCAGTCCTAGCAGTGGGAAAAACTGACCTTGCTAGCTGAAAGGGCAGTCCTAGCAGTGGGAAAAAACTGACCTTGCTAGCTGAAAGGGCAGTCCTAGCAGTGGGAAAACTGACCTTGCTAGCTGAAAGGGCAGTCCTAGCAGTGGGAAAACTGACCTTGCTAGCTGAAAGGGCAGTCCTAGCAGTGGGAAGGCTACACAAAAAGTGGAGGCCATGCAGAGGGACCGGGTTAGCTGCCTGGGCATGGCTAGCTACAGGGCCTATGCTAGCTGCAAGGGCTGCATTAACATAGAGGCTGTGCTAACAGCCGGGGCTAAGCTAGCAGACTGGGGCCATGCAGAGGGACTGGGTTAGCTGCCTGGGCATGGCTAGCTACAGGGCCTATGCCAGCAGCAAGGGCTGCATTAACATAGAGGCTGTGCTAGCAGCCGGGGCAAAGCTAGCAGACTGGGGCCATGCTGGTAGTAGAGGCCTAACAAGCTGCAGAGGAGCTAACGAGGCTAACAGGGAAGCAAAACAGGGGAGCTAACAGGGGAGACTAACACGCTAACAGGGGAGCTAACAGGGCAAACAGGAAAAAAAAAAAAAAGGCAAACTCAACATACACCGTCTGTGCTGGCTGGGGTCGTCGATTGGTCGGGTCGTACTGTTATGGTTTGTAACCGACCCCAATCGCACAACACAAGACAGGTATGAGAGTAAGCCAAGAACTGGGCATTTATTGAAACACACAGAAAACGGCACTGTCCCTTTAAGGGAGAACACAAATTACTGGAAAACAAGAGATGGGAAAAAGGCACAGTGCCTTTAAGAGGCGAGCTGGCTAAGGGGAAGGCTAAGGGAAAACAGGACAGGGCAAGGGACAAGGGCAGGAACTGGGAGGACTAGGAGGACTGGACAGGGATGACTAGGAGGACTAGGAGGACTGGACAGGGAGGACTAGGATGACTAGGAGGACTGGACAGGGAGGACTAGGAGGACTAGACAGGGAGGACTAGGATGACTAGGGTGGGGAAACAGGGACAGAGGCCCGCGGAGGCGGGCTGGGGACAGGGAGGACTAGGGGGACTAGAGTGGGGAAACAGGGACAGAGGCCCGCGGAGGCGGGCTGGGGACAGGGAGGACTAGAGAAAACAGGGTAAGGCCTTGGAACAGGGCGAGGGCTGGAGCTGCTTACAGGGACAGAGAAAAACAGACAAGGCCTGGGATAAAGGCATTAGAAGAATGTTGCTGCTCTGCAGCTTCTCCCGGGAAGGTTCGTCTGAGGAATAGACGATTTTTTGATTTTTTTGAAGTCTTTATTTCGAACATGCAATGAATACAACAAACAACAACAAAAAAGAAAAACAACTCAATCTGCATGTTCGAAAAGGAGTAGGAAGAAGTATACACTTATTTAATCCTACCCCTTTTCCACTACTCAAATGAGTGTACTATTTTAAACATAAAAAAGAAAAGAAAAGAAAAGAAAAAAAAATATATATATATATATATATATATATATATATGCAAAACAAAAAACAAAAACTATATATGTATAAAATAAAATAAAATAGAAACAAAATAAAAATGTAAACACCTGTGAATATCAAGTCCCTTCTTCATCCCTGTACCTTGTGAACATAATTTCCTTATACATCAGTTTGAATTGTCTCATGTTTGGACATTGCTTTAACACCACATTAAGACTGTTCCACAGTTTCACTCCACATATTGAGATGCAGTGTTTTCTCATGGTAGTGCGTACGTTTAGCACCTTTAAATTGTGTTCTCCCCTCAGATTGTAACCCCCCTCCCTATCAAAGAACAATTCTTGAATGTTTCTTGGAAGTGCATGACTTTTTGCTTTATACATTAATTGTGCCGTTTTAAATTCCACAAGATCATTTAACTTCAATGTCTTTGACTCCAGAAACAATATGTTAGTGTGATCACGATAACCTGCAATGTGAACTATCCTTATGGCCCTTTTTTGGAGTATAAAAAGTGGTTGTAGTGTAGACTTATAATTGTTTCCCCAGACTTCAGCACAGTAATTTAAATATGGTAAAACTAGTGAACAGTAGAGAATGTAGAGTGATTTTCTATCCAGGATGTGCTTTACTTTACTCATGACTGAAATGCTTCGTGAGAGTTTCGATTGGACATGTTTTATGTGAGGTTTCCAACAGATTTTATGGTCTATTATTACACCTAGGAATTTATTTTCATAAACTCTTTCAATAATCACATCATTTATTTTAACTTGTACCTGAGTATCCAATCTACAGTTTCCAAACAACATAATTTTAGTTTTGCTCAAGTTCAATGATAATTTGTTTCTATCAAACCATTCCTTCAATTTCTTCATTTCAGATGTGATGACCTCTAAAAGCTGCTGGACATTCTCACCAGAAAAAAAAAGATTAGTGTCATCCGCAAATAAAATACATTTAAATATATTGGATACTTTACATATCTCGTTAATGTACAAGATGAACAGTTTTGGACCCAACACTGACCCCTGGGGGACACCACAAGCAATGTCCAAACATTCAGATTTATAATCTCTCATTGTCACAAATTGTTGTCTTTTATTTAGATAGCTTCTTACCCAGTCCAATACTACCCCCCTGATCCCATATCTCTCCAATTTCCTGATTAATATATCATGATTAATAGTATCAAATGCTTTTTTTAGGTCAATGAATACTCCAGCTACATGTTTTTTTTTATCTATTAATGACGATCATAGCTCTGACGATGACGTCAGAGCCGCTCTGCAGATTCCTCTCGGCAGCTCTCCGAGGTGGAAACGGGACAGAGAGGGAGAGAGAGAGCGGGTTAGCTCAGAGAACAGTTGGGAACAGAGCAGGTGACAGGAGAAGTGACTTGTCCCAAAACAGATAATCCAGTGACAGAATCTTCGGTGTAAATACACACTGCGAGTAATGTCCCAACAACAATCCACGTGATAGAATCTTCGGTGCAAATACACACAGTGAGCGAAGTCCCAATAATAATCCAAGTGATAATATCTTTGGTGTGAATACACACAGTGAGCGATGTTCAAGCAAATATTATCCCAAATGAACTATCCAAAAAGCAAGCACTGGGTGAGTGACATTCAGACAAAAAGCAGGATCTCTTCAGTGTATTAAACACACGAAAAACGAATAGGGTCAAAGACAGTCTTGCAAAAACTCACCCAGGCGCTGTGCGTAAAGAGAGCGGGATCAAACAGGGCGAGCGCGTCGCCACGGGGAACGGGTTGTCCAAGCGGAGGTCTGAGTGGTGCGCGACTGCTTGGAGTACGCGCCGGTACGGAGGGCGCATCTGGCGCGGAGGTCTGAGTGGTGCGCGACTGCTTGGAGTACGCGCCGGTACGGAGGGCGCATCTGGCGCGGAGGTCTGAGTGGTGCGCGACTGCTTGGAGTACGCGCCGGTACGGAGGGCGCATCTGGCGCGGAGGTCTGAGTGGTGCGCGACTGCTTGGAGTACGCGCCGGTACAGAGGACGCATCTGGAGTGCGTCTGAATGCGCGTCTGGAGTGAAGAGCGCGTCTGCGCGGAAGAGCGCGCCAGGCCCGGAGGTCTGGATGGTGCGCGTCTGCTTTGAGTACGCGCCGGTACGGAGAGCGCATCTGCTGCGCGGAGGTCTGGAGTGGAACACCGGAATACCTCCCGTAGAGGTTTAGAGAGCGCAGTGCGGTGTCTCCTTCCAGGCAAACGGCGACAGGTGGCGAAGGCTTGAGTGCATCTGGCGCGGAGGTCTGGATGCGCGTCTGGACGTCTGCTGCACGGAGGTCTGAAGTGGAACACTGGAATACCTCCCGTGGAAGTTTAGAGAGCGCAGTCCAGTGTCTCCTTCCAGGCAAACGGCGACAGGAGGCGAAGGCTAGAGCGCATCTCACGCCGGAGATGAAAACAGCATAACAGACAGAGAACCTCCCGAAGGAGTTAGGTGATAGAGATATGATACGGAACGACCCGACAGGAACTGAGGGGAGAGCGAGGTACTTAAAGCCCACAGGGGCACTAATTAAAATCCCCATCAGGTGCGTGAAGGTAATTGATACTAGAACTAGAAGTGTGTGTTCGGCACCAGACCAATCAAACACATAATGACAGGTAGTCCAAGGGTGTGGCTGCTGAAGAGCAAACGAACGCGAGGGTGGGGGCTAGTGAGGTGAGGAGAATGCAATTGATTAACAGAAAACTAAAGGAACAGAGCGAGTAGGCTTAAAGGAACAGAGCGAGTAGGTGAGCAACGGACAAAACCTTACATAAATGCCATTGTTTGTGATGGGCATCACAAATTATTGTAAAAAAGAAAAGAAAACACATATTCAATACATTTTTGAATGTTTACCCTTTAAATGCCAGTTTGTGTGATGGCATCACAAATTATTGTTAAAAAAAAAAAAGTTAAATATTTTCAATATATCAAATGCAAAGTAAATTTTTCTGGGGGGGATTATTACAGGCTAGGCATGTGTCAATGATTAGCAGCAACACAGATTTTGATGGATTTTTTGTAATGTCAGATTTAACACCAACTCTTTAGAAAAGTGGGAGTATTTAATTTTTTTATCTGACATTACAAAAAAATCTAAAGATAAATGGTTATGATCAGGGCTGAAGTTGAATTAAAGATTTATGACTGTTTAGACTGCATTATGTTCCCCACTTAGGTTATCTAACTATTGCGCCGCCGCAACCAGAAACACTGGCCTGGCCTGCTTCTAAGTTCAGTGGCCTGACTGCAACTTTTTTTTGTGCTTTTTTGTAAATGTTTTCAAGTACCACCAGCAGTACCACCAAGTACCACTAGTGGTACGCGTACCACCGTTTGAGAACCACTGAACTAGAGAATGCATTTTTTTTTAAATTTTTTTTAATTTCTTTACATTTGGATCACTGATTGGGCCAAAACATTTAATCATAATTTAGTTCCCATAGCTGAATCAGGCCAATGGGGGCGTGTCAAAGTGGCCACATTAATTGGTGTGAGTCTACAATGCTGAGTCCAGTGCTGTAGTACTCAAGTCCAGGACTCTGACTCAGACTGATTTTTAGGACTCTACGTGGACTTGAGCACTGATGACTCGGACTTGGACTTGAGCATTGATTGCATTCGGACTCGGAAGGTGCAGACTCGGACTCGGACTTGTTAATTGATAAATACCTTTTCTTTTTTTTGTAATATGCCCTAATCATTTGGCATAACTTTGAAATGGTGACCACTGTGTCATTTATGTTTAATGTAGACTAGGGATGTCCAATATTATCGGCCGATATTGGCATTAAAATGTGTTATTACATGGCGTTTTAACATTCGCCAAAATGCTTGATTGTGATTGGTCAATAGCGCTCGTCAGAGGTCCGTTATTACTCGATAACGGACCTCTGCCGAGCAATAATGACCGCTGTGCGCAGCTGTAGCAATCAAGCCCACTGACACACACTGCATCAGTGCAGCCAATCAAACACACCTGCCGGCTGCTGGCGAAGCTGCCGGCGATGACAGCGGAGCGACAGAACAGAACTGCGTCTGCGGGGCGGTCAGGTGGCGTAGCGGAGATTGCGTTCGTCACCAACGCTCTAAACTCCGTGTCGGTCAATTATTTTGCAACAATGACCCTTACATATTGGAAATTATCGGTATCGGTTTAATTCTTTTTTTTTAATTTATTTTTTACATTTATTTCACCTTTATTTACCCAGGCAAGCAAGTAAGAACAAATTCTGATTTTATTTATTGTCAAAAGTATGCATAATGTTGTGTTAATTCCATGACAAGATATATGTAATCTTAATTACCTGAAATTATTCCGTTTTTTGGGGGGGGAAACCCTGCATATATCGGTATCGGTTGGTATCGGTTGATATCAATATAGGAAATTAAGAGTTGGACAATATCGGTATATCGGTATTGGTAAAAAAGCCAATATCGAGCATCCCTAATGTAGACCTTTTTTATTTGTATGTCAGCTCTTTGACTGCCAGAGCGGAGTGGACTCAACCTCGATGACTTGGACTCGGACTAGGGTAATGGGGACTCGACTCGGGCTCTTCTTCGGTGACTCGGACTTGGACTCAGACTCGAACACTTAGTGACTCGACTACAACACGGGCTGAGTCTACGTTTAACTGACATTGTCCATGAGCAGGACCCTGTCAACTGACCCTAAGATTATTTTGAAGACATTTACACATTTAGGGGGGAGCACAGTGGCACAGTGGTTAGTACTATTGCCTCACAGCAAGAAGGTTATGGGTTTTACAACCCAGTACGATTGCAATTCAATTCAAACCGGTACACTCACACCATTGCTCTTGAAACAAGGCACTGACATTACAACTGGAGCTGGTCCCTGCGGGCACATGTCTGTCCACTGCTCCTAAGAGGGTAGGGTGGGTCAAACGGGGAGATCGATTTCCCATGGGGATTGACACAGTATAACTGTCACTTATCTTTGCAGCAGGGAGGATGGTTGTAGAGTGGTCAACAGACAGGAGACAAAGACGAGTTGGACCTTAGTCCACGACTGAACCACACAGATGCCCCTACACTGGTTTTAATGGAAGATTAATAGATTATTGATACATGTACCAGAAGAACCCAGTGTAACGTTCATGTTTTATGCTCTACACATTATCTTGTGATGTACATAAGCACATAACAGGGACTATTATTGTTTATTGAAATCCTCAAGTTCAACTCCCAGTCGGGTGTGTTATCAGGCTGTGTTTGAAGTATTTCATTTCTCTCTCTCTCTCTCTCTCTCTCTCTCTCTCTCTCTCTCTCTCTCTCTCTCTCTCTCTCTCTCTCTCTCTCTCCTCTCTCTCTCTCTCTCTCTCTCTCTCTCTCTCTCTCTCTCTCTCTCTCTCTCGACCGCCAGCCAAGCCGCAGGCCACATGACACTCAGTTTGTACTCACTGAAGTTTCCTTTGCGTTTGAAGGGACAAAGAATTCCCCATTGAACGTCATCGCATTGCATGTACCTTACGCACACACATACATACATGCATGCATACACACACACATGCATACAGACAGACAGACAGACAGACAGACAGACAGACAGACAGACAGACAGACAGACAGACAGACAGACAGACAGACAGACAGACAGACAGACAGACAGACAGACAGACAGACAGACAGACAGACAGACAGACAGACAGACAGACAGACAGACAGACAGACAGACAGACAGACAGACAGACAGAAAGACACAGCCCTTGCAGCACAACTCATGCCTTATTCTCTCTAAAACAAGGACGTTGTTAATAAGGCAGTTGGAAGTGCTGATTGGAAAAGAAAACTGCCAATTCCACTGTTGGATGCCCTTCAAATCATTTCACTGCTCCTTGATTTGGAATAAGTCCAATCAAATCACCGTGGAGCCCTCGTTATGAAGTTGTGTGTTACAAGCCAAAGAGAAATAAAGCATTTTTCATCATCTGATCTAACAGCACTTTATCCAGAGAGTCACAGTGACTGGATTCACAATCACAAAATTGCCATTTTAACCAGCCAAGATAGATGTGAGGGAACCAGATGGACTTTTATTTCTTTTCCTTTCAAATCATATTCCGCCACCTCCTATTTGATCACCATTGTCACTGGAAAACTCTGTAACTATGTTTAATTATTATTATTATTATTATTATTATTATTATTATTATTATTATTATTATTATTATTATTATTATTATTATTATTATTATTATTATTATTATTATTATTATTATTATTATTATTATTATTATTATTATTATTATTATTATTATTATTATTATTATTATTATTATTATTATTATTATTATTATTATTATTATTATTATTGTTTTAATTATTCTGATTTAAAGGCTCCTGAATGAACACAAATTAAACATGTTCATCTTTTTACTTTTGGTGTATAGTTTATATGTTGTATATAGATTAGTTTATAGTATAATGTTGGTGTGCTATCATTGCATTATGTGTTAGAACATGGATTGTTTTATGTTCTTGTGCAGAAAACCAAGTCAAATTCTGGTGCATTCATACATTGGCGAATAAAGTTACTCTTTATTTATAGGTGTTACAGTCTTTTATGGGTGGAGCAAGTTTAACAATGGAGTGTGTTAAAACCATTGCAGCTCTTTTCTTCCCCAATAGCAGTGATATTGGCCACCATAAATTAATCTTTATAATTCATGCCATATGTTAATGATAATTTAGCTTACAGACAATATTAGCTGTGTTCAGACTAGACAATAAAATGGCTGATCTAGCTCCAAGATGGCCGATAGTGTTGGATGTGTCTGGATCAGCCTAGGCCGATCTGACCTAAATGGTCAGCAAAGAAATATCCTGTAGAGTGAAAGGGTCAAGGGTCATGACTTTAAACCCACCCCCCTACTAAACCTGACAACCCCAGACCACGAGCTGGCCAAAAATATTTTCAATTGTGTTTCTCGGGAAGAGAAAGAGACATCAATGAGGTTCCTTGTCTCTGGAGATATCATCACAGACACCATCATGTCATGTGATGCGTAACAATTTGCGGCCGATTTTTTGTTATCCAAGTGTTCTGTGTGATGGCTTTGCTCACCTCCAACTCACGGTGCAGTGAACGTTATACAATCCTAGTTGCTCCCAACATGCCCCTCTCCTCTCCTCTTCCTCTCTCTCCTCTCTCTCTCTCTCTCTCTCTCTCTCTCTCTCTCTCTCTCTCTCTCTCTCTCTCTCTCTCTCTCTCAGGCCATGACCTCGTCTACACTCCCCTCTCTCTCTCTCTCTCTCTCTCTCTCTCTCTCTCTCTCTCTCTCTCTCTCTCTCTCTCTCTCTCTCTCTCTCTCTCTCTCTCTCTCTCTCTCTTGTCCACATGCCTCTCCTATCCTAATTTTTTGCCATTTTTTGTAGGCAGAGTAGGCCTACACATTTTGTAAAGAAGCAACGAAATTCAGCAGTTGACAGGCGACTACCTCCATGTTTGTTTTTCCTCCTAATGATGACATGAGCACAAAGAGCCTTCCTCTTCATCTGTCGGACCCATCTGTTGCCTATTATGTTCACACAACAGCGAAGCACATATTTTTACTCACAACCAGTTGTAGGCTATAGCTTAAGTTGCTGTTGTCTTTTGCTTTCAGGGTCGAGATAAAATATTAGTTCATAAGCTAGTGCCACTGGAAGCAGAGTCCACAGAGATGCTTCTCATTAACAAAGTGCATCGTAGGAAAGTGGAGCGTTCCGGAGCCCAGTGCATTCTGGTCTGGCAGTCAGGCAGACGACTCCCAAAGGAGCCTGATGGAACTATGTAGAGGAGTAACAGCCCGGCATCCTCATCTGTCTCCTTCAGCCAGTCATTCCTGGAGCTGAGAGAGAGAGAGAGAGAGAGAGAGAGAGAGAGAGAGAGAGAGAGAGAGAGAGAGAGAGAGAGAGAGAGAGAGAGAGAGAGAGAGAGAGAGAGAGAGAGAGAGAGAGAGAGAATCACGATTGTGGTTGGGACCCAATATGCAGGCAAGGAGACACGGCAGGCAGAACTGGGTGTATTTAATAATGTCCAGGGTAATACAGGGGGCATGGAAGTCAGACAGGCTAGGGGAACAGTTGTCGTCAGCCAGGCGTAGGTCTAAGCAGTACTTTGTGAGCAAGGCCAGTGCCTCCAGGTCTTCACCAGCAGGTCAGTGTCTATGGGTCTTAACCAGCAGGCCAGCTTCTCCAGGTCTTCACTGTACAGGCTAAGAGAACGGATGAGAACAGAGATTAGAACAAGGTCGATGAACAAGATGTCCAGGTGACCAAATTAATGTAGACACATGAATGTGTCTGTCAAAGACTCCGGTATTCATAATAGACATTGGAATACGTTTCATAAGACTTTCAGACAATTTCCCTTAGGAGGACGGACACTAGGGGGTGCTGCGAGACAGTCAGACTGGTGGTCCGAAGAAAGACGGCAGGTGTACTGAAACACACGAAGAAGCGAGGTGCACGCCCCTTCCTGCGACGACCGTGAACGGGATGAGGCGCGTGTGAAGGGGCTCTCCCGAGTGAGAAGCTAAAGGCTAACAACATGGCCGAACGATAGTATATAGTGCCGAATATTTGCGAGTTAGAACACCAGTATAGGCATCGAGGCGTCGCGTTAGAGGAACGACGGTCGCCGACCTACGGGAGAAGACTGCTGGAGTTGGCGTATTATAAGTATAGGTCGGTAGCTATCGTAGCCACACTGGCTACTAGTTAACACAAAGTATTGTGAGTTAGCCTTTGTAGCTTAGCTCGTCGAGTCCCGCAGGCTACAGCAAAGAGAAGGACATTTCGCCGGGGCTCTACTGGACGTCGCCTGCCGCTATGGAGACCACCAACTGACTGTCTGCAACACCTCGGGCGGGGGTGTACCAGGTGACGGTCGCTAGAGACCATTTTGATTTCACCGTCAAATAAGCACAGACTTTATGAACCCGCGTGCTGGAGCCAGACACGGCTAGACTATTCATTGGGACTTGTGACATTGTATAAGTGGGACTTCAGTGCCGTGTCTGTGAACTGAAGTAATAACGTGCTGGTTAAAGGTACACCCCGCGCCGTTCCTCACTGTTGGATTACAAAACCCTTTTATTTGTTCATGCTCAAGAGAGTGTGTGCTGCGAGTGTTCATCCGTGCAGTAGCACAGTTGTGCAGAGTATTATTAGTGTGCCGCCACAGGGCGAAGGTATATCAAGGACATACATTGCTACGCGTGTCACTACTGACGGGGCGCCTTTAAAGGGAACGTTCACTGTATATGCATTTTGAGTAACGTAGTGCTTTCTTTGCCTAAGTGACAGAGACGTTGTGTATGGAGGGAGCAGTACTGGGGACCATATGTTTATGTGACTGTTGAGCGTTGAGATTTAATTACAGTAAAGCTCTGCTGAGAACTGTATACCTGGTTTGCTGTGTCTATATTTATTTACGGAGAATTACTTGTCACCCTTATTGCCAGTTGTCAATGTGTATGAAGGGGTTCCATGCTAACCTAATTTCTCAACAGCGGAGCAATAAGGTAACAGGTTGGGGAGACTATTGATCCCTACTTTCACCGGGTGTGAGGGGGTACGCCGCTTGTTAGACCGGACGCAGTTGTTCAGGGGGGTTACAGGGTGTTAGCAGAATTCGGCTATAGGGCGACAATAATGTGGTCAAGAGGCATGGTTTCTATCTTGAGCCTTAACTGGCGTGGTTTATTTATTCACATGAAGAGCAGCAGTTCTACAGGTCTCCTCTCACTAAGAGGCTTGGGGGAAGAGAAAGAAGTGGGAGGATACATCTCTATTTATACTCGCCAACTGGTAGTGCTCCTGAGTGTCTCCGCCTAATATATATAATAATAATGCAGGACCTGTTGCAGAGGTCTTTATTCGGCATGCAACGACACTCAATGTTTTAGCGGTACACACACAGCGTCCTGTTCGAAGTCCATACCTAGAAAATGGTTTAACCTGCCTAGGTCTATCATTTTAAATCTGGTGGAGAGCATACTTTTCACCCGCTCTAGGTTTCTATTGTTGTCTGGTGCGATGATCAAATCATCCATTTCCGTATTTAAACATCGATTCACTTCTGTATTTAAACATTGAATTAAACTGTTATGGTTTGAAACCGACCCCAACAGCACGGCACAGACAGGTAGTTCAGAGTTAGCCAAAGACTAGGGCGTATTTATTTCTGAAACAGGAATGAGCGAAATAACAATAAGAACAACAAAGGGGAGAATGTTCTTGGCAGAGTTGTCTGCGGCTCTGCAGATCGTCCCGGTATTGAGAATGGAGAAGCGGCATAGCGCCACTGCCTCTGCGGCTCTGCAGCTACTCCAGGATCCAACTCGGGGAGTTACGGAGAGAGAGAGAGAGAGTGGTCAATAAACAAGCCAACGGAATACAGAGGCAGTCCCGTCCTCCTTAGCTGAGTCCAGTATAAACACACGTGACTTAATCTTCAGTGTTACCAACACACAAGTTTAGCTGAGCCCAGTACAAAACAAAAACGGCAAATCTTCAGTGTTATCCAAACACACAGAAAAACAGAGAATCCAAAAGGTTCGTTCCAAAAACTCACCAAAGCGCAAATGCGCAAAGCGGGCAACGAGGCACAGCTCCAACGGATGATAGAGATACACAACAGCGGCAACTTCCATAGACGTCCTGAAGAAAAACAGACGAGGCACAACAACGGGGGGAACAGGCAGTAGCAGTGGTAATCCAAAACGACCCGACAGCGATTGACAGAAAGACCCGAGTATATGAAGGGCTCTGGGCGCTGATTACAAACAACCGACAGGTGCGTGACGGCAATTGGTACTTGACCTAGAAGTGTGTGGTGGCACTGAGCCAATCCTCCTCACAGTACCTTGAAGCGTGTGGCGGGAATGGGCCAATCCTCACATAAACATAAGATTAATTTCAGTATTTGAACATGGTAACTCATCCACCTCTGTACTTAAACATGGAACTAACCATAGGATCCATTTCAGTATTTAAACATGGACTCTAATCAGGTATTTTAAACCTGGATTCTACTCCTCCCGTATTTAAACCTGGAGTATCCTCCTTCAGCATTTAAGCAATTTTCTACGAACCATACTTTGTATTTGTCGTGGCCTTCAATACCCTCCTGGATTGAATACACCCATTTCCCTCCCACTGTCTGTCTGCCCTCTGGTAACTTGGTTGAATACACCCATTTCGCTCCCACTGTCTGTCTGCCCTCTTCGGGGGACAATGTGGCCTCTTTAAAGGTCGGGGTTACCCCACTGACTACCAGTTGCGGAGGGAGCAGGACGGACCGCAGTACCGTCACGAGTGCGGGGGGTCTGGGGAACGTCTGCGGGTCCCAGTCGGGCTCTCTCACGCCTTCTCTCCCGGAGGCGTCCGTCGATGCGAATTGCGAGGTCGAACAGACCCTCGAGGGAATCGGGCTCCTCACGGGTTGCGAGCTGGTCCCTTACTGCGTCGTTGAGCCCCCTCAGGAAGGTGAGACGAAGCGTTTGATCGTTCCAACCGCTCTCCGTTGCGGCCAGTCTGAACTCCAGCTCGTAGTCGGTGACACTGCCACTGCCCTGCCGGAAGGTGCCCAACCGAGCTCCTGGGTCCTGGCCACGAGCTGGGTGGTGGAAAACCCTGCGGAGCTCTGCCACGAAGTCTGGGTAGGAAAAACAAAAATCAGCCCTCATTGACCAGGAGGCAGTAACCCACTGTGCTGCTCGGCCTGAGAGCAGGTTAGTCATGTAAGCCACTCGGGCTCCCTCTGAAGTAAATCGGCTGGGTTGATGGAGGAAAACCAACTCACATTGCATGATGAATGTGGCACAATCCTCGAAGTTACCGTCAAACCAGAAAGACCCGAGTATATGAAGGGCTCTGGGCGCTGATTACAAACAACCGACAGGTGCGTGACGGCAATTGGTACTTGACCTAGAAGTGTGTGGTGGCACTGAGCCAATCCTCCTCACAGTACCTTGAAGCGTGTGGCGGGAATGGGCCAATCCTCACATAAACATAAGATTAATTTCAGTATTTGAACATGGTAACTCATCCACCTCTGTACTTAAACATGGAACTAACCATAGGATCCATTTCAGTATTTAAACATGGACTCTAATCAGGTATTTTAAACCTGGATTCTACTCCTCCCGTATTTAAACCTGGAGTATCCTCCTTCAGCATTTAAGCAATTTTCTACGAACCATACTTTGTATTTGTCGTGGCCTTCAATACCCTCCTGGATTGAATACACCCATTTCCCTCCCACTGTCTGTCTGCCCTCTGGTAACTTGGTTGAATACACCCATTTCGCTCCCACTGTCTGTCTGCCCTCTTCGGGGGACAATGTGGCCTCTTTAAAGGTCGGGGTTACCCCACTGACTACCAGTTGCGGAGGGAGCAGGACGGACCGCAGTACCGTCACGAGTGCGGGGGGTCTGGGGAACGTCTGCGGGTCCCAGTCGGGCTCTCTCACGCCTTCTCTCCCGGAGGCGTCCGTCGATGCGAATTGCGAGGTCGAACAGACCCTCGAGGGAATCGGGCTCCTCACGGGTTGCGAGCTGGTCCCTTACTGCGTCGTTGAGCCCCCTCAGGAAGGTGAGACGAAGCGTTTGATCGTTCCAACCGCTCTCCGTTGCGGCCAGTCTGAACTCCAGCTCGTAGTCGGTGACACTGCCACTGCCCTGCCGGAAGGTGCCCAACCGAGCTCCTGGGTCCTGGCCACGAGCTGGGTGGTGGAAAACCCTGCGGAGCTCTGCCACGAAGTCTGGGTAGGAAAAACAAAAATCAGCCCTCATTGACCAGGAGGCAGTAACCCACTGTGCTGCTCGGCCTGAGAGCAGGTTAGTCATGTAAGCCACTCGGGCTCCCTCTGAAGTAAATCGGCTGGGTTGATGGAGGAAAACCAACTCACATTGCATGATGAATGTGGCACAATCCTCGAAGTTACCGTCAAACCAGAAAGACCCGAGTATATGAAGGGCTCTGGGCGCTGATTACAAACAACCGACAGGTGCGTGACGGCAATTGGTACTTGACCTAGAAGTGTGTGGTGGCACTGAGCCAATCCTCCTCACAGTACCTTGAAGCGTGTGGCGGGAATGGGCCAATCCTCACATAAACATAAGATTAATTTCAGTATTTGAACATGGTAACTCATCCACCTCTGTACTTAAACATGGAACTAACCATAGGATCCATTTCAGTATTTAAACATGGACTCTAATCAGGTATTTTAAACCTGGATTCTACTCCTCCCGTATTTAAACCTGGAGTATCCTCCTTCAGCATTTAAGCAATTTTCTACGAACCATACTTTGTATTTGTCGTGGCCTTCAATACCCTCCTGGATTGAATACACCCATTTCCCTCCCACTGTCTGTCTGCCCTCTGGTAACTTGGTTGAATACACCCATTTCGCTCCCACTGTCTGTCTGCCCTCTTCGGGGGACAATGTGGCCTCTTTAAAGGTCGGGGTTACCCCACTGACTACCAGTTGCGGAGGGAGCAGGACGGACCGCAGTACCGTCACGAGTGCGGGGGGTCTGGGGAACGTCTGCGGGTCCCAGTCGGGCTCGCTCACGCCTTCTCTCCCGGAGGCGTCCGTCGATGCGAATTGCGAGGTCGAACAGACCCTCGAGGGAATCGGGCTCCTCACGGGTTGCGAGCTGGTCCCTTACTGCGTCGTTGAGCCCCCTCAGGAAGGTGAGACGAAGCGTTTGATCGTTCCAACCGCTCTCCGTTGCGGCCAGTCTGAACTCCAGCTCGTAGTCGGTGACACTGCCACTGCCCTGCCGGAAGGTGCCCAACCGAGCTCCTGGGTCCTGGCCACGAGCTGGGTGGTGGAAAACCCTGCGGAGCTCTGCCACGAAGTCTGGGTAGGAAAAACAAAAATCAGCCCTCATTGACCAGGAGGCAGTAACCCACTGTGCTGCTCGGCCTGAGAGCAGGTTAGTCATGTAAGCCACTCGGGCTCCCTCTGAAGTAAATCGGCTGGGTTGATGGAGGAAAACCAACTCACATTGCATGATGAATGTGGCACAATCCTCGAAGTTACCGTCAAACCAGAAAGACCCGAGTATATGAAGGGCTCTGGGCGCTGATTACAAACAACCGACAGGTGCGTGACGGCAATTGGTACTTGACCTAGAAGTGTGTGGTGGCACTGAGCCAATCCTCCTCACAGTACCTTGAAGCGTGTGGCGGGAATGGGCCAATCCTCACATAAACATAAGATTAATTTCAGTATTTGAACATGGTAACTCATCCATCTCTGTACTTAAACATGGAACTAGCCATAGGATCCATTTCAGTATTTAAACATGGACTCTAATCAGGTATTTTAAACCTGGATTCTACTCCTCCCGTATTTAAACCTGGAGTATCCTCCTTCAGCATTTAAGCAATTTTCTACGAACCATACTTTGTATTTGTCGTGGCCTTCAATACCCTCCTGGATTGAATACACCCATTTCCCTCCCACTGTCTGTCTGCCCTCTGGTAACTTGGTTGAATACACCCATTTCGCTCCCACTGTCTGTCTGCCCTCTTCGGGGGACAATGTGGCCTCTTTAAAGGTCGGGGTTACCCCACTGACTGTAGTAGTACTCAATGGGGGTAGGTGTACTGTCCTCCTCGTCACTCCCTTTCCTGGCATAGTCTGTCAGATATTTTGGGGGTTTGTGTTCCCTTGAGGGATACCTCCCACTGCTTGGGGAACTTGACGTCACCCTCGGGTGCTCCTCGTCATCGCCCTCTGGGGGTTGCTGACTGTCTGCCTGCACGACCGTACTAAGTACACTGGGTTGATGTGTCTCTGTTTCTACACACCTTACTCTGGAGTCCAGCTCTGGCTCCTCTGTCTGTGTCTCGCTATCACATGTTGCCTTCGTGACAAACTTGACTAGCATGTGTTCCTGCACTCTCCCGTTACCGGGATGATAAACTAGGAAAGCAGGGCTTCCTTTGTCGTGTCCTATGAAAAATCCTTTTACCCCTCTGGACTTGGGCTTTCCCCTGTCCTGCAGGTACGCATAACACATTGATCCAAATTGGTGCATTCTGGCTAGATTACACTTATTTCCTGTTAGCGCTGTATATGGGGGGTGGTGCCCGAGTGCTTATTAAAGCACCTGTGTCTGGTGTAAGCGGCTTCTTGCAACGCATAATGCCATAGGCTCTTAGGTAAGTTACTATCTGCTAGCTTACACCTAGCCATTTCGAAAAGGGTGTGCCATTCCCTCTCTGCCACACCGTTCTGGTGTGGGGGATATGAATGTGACGTCTTGTGTCTTATCTTATACCTTCTCAACAGTGATTGGAACTCTCTGTTTGTGAACTCGGTTTCGTTGTCGGATCTCAAGCATCCTACGTTTCCATAAGGGGCTACGTCTGCCAGGAATTTATCCGTGGCCTGGAGTGTGTCACTTTTTGCTTTGAGAAAGTAAACAAACACTGCCCCTGTGCACACATCTGTAAAAGACTGTAGACGGCTAGGTCCGTGTCAACTAATGCAAGTGGTACCCTTACTCTGTCTGTGGGATTTCTGTATCTCGGTTGAGTAAACTTCCCCGTTTTGCACACTGCACAATTTTTGTCAGGTCTACGCTTTTCCCCTTCAATGTGCATGCCTTCTGACACTACTTGCAGTTTCAGTAAATCCTCCTAATTACAATGACCCATAATCTCGTGCCATGTCTGAATATCGTGACTGGCCGTCACGCTACACATATCATTATTATCATTACCCTTGTCGTTGTCATTACACTCCGTTTTCAGATAATATATTCTCTGGTACATCTTTATGTCAAACCGGGTACCGTCAGGTTCTACAAGAACATTTTTACCTTTATCGGAGAATACCTTGGCACCGCTTGCAGTAGCAGCTATTACAGAGAATAGTCTCTGTGGGAATGATGGTACGTAGAGAGCGTTCTTTAACGTCATCGTATGCTGGCGCCCCTTACTGTCCGTGAGGCATACCTGTGCGTCCCCTCTCTCTTGCGCCAATCCGTAGGTGCGTCTCCCGTCCGCCAGCTCCATGCTGTGCCTCTCCGGGTGGAAAGTGTCGTCAAAGTTCTTGAACCGACTCCTGTCGTTGATGACATGGGACGACGCACCTGTGTCCACGATCAGTCCCCTTCTCTGAGCTCGCTGCAGCTGGGCCGGTCCGGCGGTGCATGCCGTCCACGCCCCGAAAGCGCAGTCTTCTTGTCCCGTTATTCTCCGGGCGTCGTCTTGATCCGTCTCACGTCGACCGTTGCCGCCATCGTGTCCGCTGTCGTCATCCTGTCCACAGCCGTCTTCTTGTCCGTAGCCGCCATCTTGTCCGTAGCCACCATTTTGTCCGTAGCCGCCATTTTGTCCGTGGCCTCCGTCTCGTCTATGGCCGCCGTCTCGTCCATGGCCGTCATCTTGCCCATGTGCGTATGGCGCGCTCTGGTCGTGTTTCTTCATGCACGCTCTGTCTGTGTGCCCCGTGGATTTGCAGAAGCTACACCAGTCTTTGTCGCTTCTCCGATGGCCTTTCTCTCCGCATCGCCAACACGCCAGTTCTGTCGTGGTCCTGGTCCTCTCCCTTTAGCACCCTCTCTCCCGCCTCCGCGGCGGCTGGGTGGGTATCTTCCGAGGCCTCGAAGTTCCTTAACTTAGCCTTGAACTGTCCCAACATCATGTCCGTTGAACCGTGTGTTACCAGGAGTGTGAACGGTTTGTACAGCTCCGGTAGTCCTCTCATCATCATCGCCATCATTAGACCATCGCTTGGTGCTTCTCCGGCACTCCTCAATGGCGTCGTGATCTGCTCCGCTCTGTCACAGTCTCGGTGGGCCCCTTCCTCAGGCCCGTTACTGCTATGTAGAGGGCCACGACTCTGGGTCTTCCTCGCCCGATGTAATGCTCTCTCAATACCTCCAGGCTTTCTCGTTCTCTGTCTTTAGTGTCGCGGAATATCAGCCCCAGGCTGGTGTCGTCGAGCAGCGGCGCTAACTCACAGTGCGCGTCTGTGTTACGCTGGTCGTCCAGGGCTTGCTTTTCCGCCGTCAGTTCTCCCGTGGGGGCTGCCAGGATCATCTCCTTCAGTCCCGCACCGTGCATGCAGCATAGCATGCGCTCTTCCCAGAGCTCGTAGTCCTCTGCTTTTCCATTGAATGATGGCCATTTACCCCTTCTCTTGTTTTCCATCCTCTTCGTTGGTGGTAGGCTTAGCTTTTGCTCTTGTTGGCCTAGCGTCTAGCCACGCGGTGCTCCCGGCGCTAACCTAGCCTATACTTCCGCTAAGCTTGCTACAGTACCCTTATTATTTCCCCCCGGCGTTATCTGGGCCCATAACCTGTTAGCAGAATTCGGCTATAGGGCGACAATAATGTGGTCAAGAGGCATGGTTTCTATCTTGAGCCTTAACTGGCGTGGTTTATTTATTCACATGAAGAGCAGCAGTTCTACAGGTCTCCTCTCACTGAGAGGCTTGGGGGAAGAGAAAGAAGTGGGAGGATACATCTCTATTTATACTCGCCACCTGGTAGTGCTCCTGAGTGTCTCCGCCTAGAGCGCCTTCTAGTGGAAACAGTTATATATGCAGATAGACAGTTACTAACAATCCTACACAGAACCTCTGCCTTCAACACAGGGTACTAATGAGTATTTGTTATTATAACATCCTGCATGACTAACGTACCTGTTCCTAGGTTAGTAAATCCTAAGGCCCTGCCTACTGCATTCCTACCCCTTACGTCTAACAGCGCGGCCACCACAGTTGGGGGTTCGGTGGGACTTAGCTCCTCCGTGTCCCTGCTATCCGGTGTTCGTATAATCTCACCCTCACGAAGCGGAGGTTATCCACCCCGCTACATTAAGCAACAGAGTAGATAACAAGAACAAGGTGACATGACTTAACAAATAAAGTTATTATTATTATTAACGAGGTACGAAGGTTTACTAACTGACAGCTTCCCTATGTTTGGGGAGGGTTTACATTTACATTTAGTCATTTAGCTGACGCTTTTATCCAAAGCAACTTACAAGTTCTGTACGACAAGTCATCAGGAAGGGCACAACTCTATCAGCTGAGTAACAATGTTCATCAAAGTGTTGAGTGCTACAGTGTAGGTTAGTATATTAGGACAAGTGCATGACAGTAAGGTTAGTTAGGGTTAGATTATATTTCTTCTGTTTTTTTCCCCCATTTCAGATAATGGTTTATATAACAGCTGTCACCAATGACAATCACCTGTAACTAGTTAACGATAATGAGAGGTGGTAGAGTGAACAGAGAGAGGCAGGAGCACTGACAAGGTAAAACCATGACAGAGAGAGAGAGAGAGAGAGAGAGAGAGAGAGAGAGAGAGAGAGAGAGAGAGAGAGAGAGAGAGAGAGAGAGAGAGAGAGAGAGAGAGAGAGGGCTTATTGGGAAAAGACAATACTGAAAGACTGGAACTGAAATAAAAAATATTGAAGTATTCAGCAATAGTGAGGAAGTTAAAAGGAACAAATAGAGAAAGAAAGATGTAAGATGAGGAAGCTCTGCCCATTTACTGCTCTTCCAATCAGCCCGGCTCTAGGAATAGACCCGGTTATTTACATTGGATTAATAGCCCCACTCCTGGGGATAGAGAGACGGAGGGAGAGGGAGAGAGAGAGAGAGAGAGAGAGAGAGAGAGAGAGAGAGAGAGAGAGAGAGAGAGAGAGAGAGAGAGAGAGAGAGAGAGAGAGAGAGAGAGAGAGAGAGAGAGAGCGAGCGAGAGAAGAGGGTGGAGATAAATAGGGGGGCTAGACATTTATTGTGTCTCCATTAGCTCATAATGAGAGATGGCTGGCCTGAGTCTCCTCCCATCACTGTTAACCAAGCGAACAGCAGCAAGGCCCTTGCCTCTGTCCTAGGAGCTCATGTAAATGTAACGCTTCCTTCTGTGTTCAATGGACAGGTTTGGAGTGGACTCACCTGGCATTGTCTGGACATCTACTGGACATTTCACTCCTTCAGTCTAGCGGGATGAGCAGGTGATGGAAGTGATTCTCAGATTTTTTTTTTTACTGTTGCTGTGACCCGGGGTGCCACACTTTGGAACACAGGCCACAACATGGAACACAGGCCACCGCATGGCACACAGGCCACAACATGGAACACAGGCCACAACATGGAACACAGGCCACCGCATGGAACACAGGCCACAACATGGAACACAGGCCACAACATGGAACACAGGCCACAACATGGAACACAGGCCACCGCATGGAACACAGGCCACAACATGGAACACAGGCCACAACATGGAACACAGGCCACAACATGGAACACAGGCCACAACATGGAACACAGGCCACAACATGGAACACAGGCCACCGCATGGAACACAGGCCACAACATGGAACACAGGCCACCGCATGGAACACAGGCCACAACATGGAACACAGGCCACAACATGGAACACAGGCCACAACATGGAACACAGGCCACCGCATGGCACACAGGCCACAACATGGAACACAGGCCACAACATGGAACACAGGCCACAACATGGAACACAGGCCACCGCATGGCACACAGGCCACCGCATGGAACACAGGCCACAACATGGAACACAGGCCACTGCATGGAACACAGGCCACAACATGGAACACAGGCCACAACATGGAACACAGGCCACAACATGGAACACAGGCCACAACATGGAACACAGGCCAGCGCATGGAACACAGGCCACTGCATGGAACACAGGCCACCGCATGGAACACAGGCCACCGCATGGCACACAGGCCACCGCATGGAACACAGGCCACAACATGGAACACAGGCCAGCGCATGGAACACAGGCCACTGCATGGCACACTGTGCCACTTTGCAATTCAAGAATCCCTACGACACTCACTTCACCGCCCACCCCCCCCCCCCCTCCCCACAACCATATATGCCATGGTTGCTAACGTTTGAATTGCATACATCAAAAAGGTATTTTATGGAGACTGATATGTACAGTCTACTGTCCTGCTGTCTGTGAAGTCTGCTTGTCATCAATGTAGAATGTGTCTGTCTGTCACACTGTCAAACTGTAGCTTCATGTGTCTGTTAAACCAAGGTTCGCTCAAACAATAAACACACACACACACAGCCTCCCCAAAACCCAGGGCACCAGTTTATTACTAGGAAACTATAAAAGAAAGTAAGGTCATCACGTCAGAATACCATGATGCATGGAGAAACAAAATATATCAACCAATATATCAAAGGTTAGCTAGTTAACAATGCGCCAAATTGCAGATTTATTCTGACATCCAAGGTAATAACCTGTTTAAATGACAGGTCATAAACGAGGAGATGGCGATCTCATTCAACTCACTGTCAGCCAAACTGAAAGTGTCCACCCTTGGCACCAATGTGCGTGCATGCCCTACACAGTGACGTGATGACCCTTACTTCTTTCATAGTTTCCTTGGTTTATTAATGTCTGCACTTGCTGATAGGAACATAAATGAGAGTTACCGTAGAAGCTCTTACTGCTCACATAACAGCTAAAGAAGAGACATGGAATACCCACTCTATACATATTATACAGTATACACACTTTAACCCTTATGCCTGCACCATGCCGAGATTTATTTCACTTCATAAATAGATCAATACATTTACATTTAGTCATTTAGATGACACTCTTATCCAAAGCAACTTACAAGTTCTGTACGACAAGTCATCGGGAAGGGCACAACTCTCAATCAATCAATACAGTCCGTATTAATTAATGTTGCGTTTCTTTTCAAATGTAGCCAAGAGTAAATACCCTAACCCTATCAAAACAGCAGTCAAAGTGTATATTTTCAGCACTATGTTTGTTTACCAATGATTTTAAGTGTTATTAGCGAAATATGAGTTTATAGAATTCTCTGAGCATTCCATCAGAAACCGGCTGATATAGACGCAAGGAAATTGCGCCGTCATCCATGTTTGTAGTTCTATGAAAGAGGAGACCCAGGGCTTTTGATGGGCTTTTGAATTTCATAAAACTACACGACGGCTTTGGAGTTATTTTCGTGATTATGTCTCACGGGTTGAACAAACCTGAACGTTATTGCCATAAAATAGAATGTATTTGTTTCTTTACCTTTCTGTGAACGTGTAGAAAAAAACTGCGTCTCAATCTGATGAAAAATGGCGGAGCATTTTTCATTACAAAAAAGTATTTAATTCACGGTCTTTGCTGCCCGGCCTGTTACAGGTGTCTGGTGGTAGTAAATCAAGATTGAACTCTGCCACTGGAAAGAGGAGATTTGGCCCGATCCATAGATGTATGACCTGGCCATAATAAGGTAATTTATAGGCCTGATATTCTATATTCTATGATGAAATACCAAGAACATGCAAATGGAGTTAGACAAGAAGATACATACCTTTGTCGTCTCTGTGCATGCATTAGGCGTTGGGAACGCCTGCACCGTTAGCCTAGCTTAGCGTCATTCACTGGAAGTAGGTTACTCCTTTAGCCTAGTTCCCAACAGTCACGAAATACACTCCAAATACAATCGAAATACAACTCCAAAAGGTTCCTGTAAACATGTTGTGACCTGTGTATTTACCACGTGGAGAAATAAAAAATAATTGAATTAGACATTTCCGTTTTCTAAGCAGATATACTCTAAACAATTTTTTGCCGAACCACTGCTGTCTGGGCACAGTGATTTCACGTCACCAGTGCTACTTTCTAATGTCGAGGCCAGTGTTTACATTTTCGTTTCATTCAAAGGATCCGAACCGATTGAAGTTACAGTTACTGTATAGTCAGGTTCATTATAAAGTGATTTAAACTTTCGTTGGACTTTTTTGGGGATTGGCAAAACTATACATTTTTGGAAAGGGCATTGTATAAGGAATCAGAAAATCCATGTTTCCATTTGCCCAGATGTCCATAAGGCGGCCATATTGGAATTTCCAAAATGGCCACCGTAAAATGTACAGTAGGTTTTGTAATATCTCGGCTTCTAAATGAGCTAGAACATTTATTTGAACTGCTAAACCCACATTTTCAGGGTCAAGAAAACCAATGGTGGTAGTTACAAAGCTTCTACATTTTACATTAACCCTTCGATGCATGAGTGGGTCGAAAATGACTGGGAGAAATGCAAAAAGCAGGATATTTTTTTTGTTGGCACAATTGGATTCCTTGACCCTGAAAATGTGGGTTTAGCAGTTCAAATCAATGTTCTAGCTAATTTAGAAGCCGAAATATTACAAAACCTACATTTTACGGTGGCCATTTAGAAAATGCACCCGGGCAAATGGAAACATGGATTTTCTGAATCCTTATACAATATCCTTTCCAAAAATGTATAGTATTACAAATCCCCAAGAAAATCCGACGAAAGTATATAGTGAACCTGACTATTATGGCTACTTGCTCTGAACATAGATTCCAACACACCAATGGAAATAATCAAGAATGCGTGTGTTTGCTCAGAGCATTTTGCACAAGACGACTATTATGAAAAAATGCTACCTTTTCTGAAGGATACGGCCATCCCATCCATCGGAGAAAGTTACACTGGCAACCATGACTGTGGTAAGTTTTCATTTATGTTCGGATCCTTTGAATGAAACGAAAATGTAAACACTGGCCTCTGCGTTAGAAAGTAGCACTGGTGATGTGAAATCACTGCGCCCAGACAGCAGTGGTTCGGCAAAAAAAAAATCAGCGTATATCTGCTTAGAAAACGGAAATGTCTAATTCAATCATTTTTTATTTCTCCACGTGGTAAATACACAGGTCACAACATGTTTACACAGGAACGGTTTGGAGTTTTATTTCGATTGTATTTGGACGACTCGTCCAAACCCTGTTGGCGTGCATCACAGTCACGAAAGGGGCTAGCGTCACATAATAAACTAGACTAACATTAGGCTACTCGTAAATTGGCTAACCGTTTACTCAGGAGTTCAGGTCATATGAACAGGTCATAACATAAAAAGAGCACAACAGTGTCTTCATTATTTAGCCACAGTTTGATGAATTGCATTCCAAATATATTGCCTTCATGTATGTACTGTATTATGAATAATAATATTTTTTTTATCCATGCTCTGTCATTTATCGATTAGGGTGAAGTCCAGCAGGATCCACCCGAAGTCTACCACATTCAACACCCCAGAAGAGAGTAGGCCTACACTGGAGTTCAGACTCCCACTCACTACTACAGTACATACCCTCATCTGCACCTTGACTTATTTACACTGCCTACTTGCTCATATGCACACACTCAAGAGTTTGTTATATTGTTTACACTGCCCATTTTCTTTTTTTACTTCCCCACTGCACTATAATTTTATGACCTGTATCATGTCTTTTACTTTCACCATGTACATGTACCTCCCCTCCCCCCATGCTGCTATGATGCCTGCATTTCCCCAAGGGGATCAATAAAGGAATATCTTATCTTATTGGTTGATACTAGAGATGTCCGATATTATCGGCCTACCGATATTATCGGCCGATATTGGCATTCAAATGTGATATCGGAAATTATCGGTATCGGTTTAAAAAGAAACGTTTTTTTTTTTAACATTTATTTAACCTTTATTTACCCAGGCAAGCAAGTAAGAACACATTCAGATTTTTTCATTGTCAAAAGTATGCATAATGTTGTGTTAATTCCACGACAAGAGATATGTAATGTTAATTACCTGAAATTATTCCGTTTTTTGGGGGGGGGGAAACCCTGCATATATCGGTATCGGTTGATATCGGTATCGGAAATGAAGAGTTGGACAATATCGGTATATCGGTATCGGTAAAAAAGCCAATATCGAGCATCCCTAGTTGATACTTACCATTAGTCTTGATCACACACTTTGTGGATACATACTAAGCTTGTGTAACTCATCCTGGCCTAGAGAGACCTAATCACACAAATACATGTTTGATTGTAGTTTTGTTGTGTTCTTATTACATCTCTTTGTTCACAGAACGTTACATGTGACCACAGAACTTGTAATACACATGGCAGTTTAGTACAATACCTTCTAGAATCTAGAATCTAGATTATTTATATACATGTTCAATTTGTTTTATGACCATACGCTGTGTAGTCATTATCTGTGATTAGACATTTCACTCTACAACTCAAATGATTAGGCCCACACATGGCAGATTAGCACAAATAAATAAGATAACTCAAACTGAGAAATGCTGTCATTTATTTTACAATAAGTGGTGCAACAATACAACACAATTATTCCCCACTTATGAGTTGAAAAAGTGTGGAAGGCACTTTGGGTGTCCAGCTGGGTGCCAGGGCAATATATGGGTTTCTGCAGGTGGCTGTCTGCTCAGGACTATTCAGCTGCACAGTGAGTGGGAGTCTGAACTCTGCAGTAGGCTCTTCTGGGGTGTTGAATGTGGTAGACTTCTGGTGGATCCTGCTGGACTTCACCCTAATTGATAAATGACAGAGCATGGATAAAACAAATATTATTATTCATAATACAGTACATACATGAAGGCAATATATTTGGAATGCAATTAATCAAACTGTGGCTAAACAATGAAGACACTTTTATTCTCTTTTCTTTGGTCATAGACCTGTTCATATGACCTGAACTCTTGAGTAAACAAAATCGGTTAGCCAATTTACGAGTAGCCTAATGTTAGTCTCGTTTATTAATTATGTTATAATAAACAAGTAATAATAATACCACAAGTGTGGATTCACTCGCCCAAACCCTGTTGGCGTGCATCACAGTCACGAAAGGGGCTAATGTAACGCCAGTCAGCAAGTTTAGTTTAGTTTACTCAGTTTATTTGATCAGGGACAGTGCATATCAATCAACAGTTTATACATTTATAAATTAATACAAATTAAAAACTGTAAATATGCCAACATTAGCAGGGTTGCTAGTTTTCAGTTGTAGTCCCTGGGCTAGATGTTTAAGCCAGAAAAGAAACAGAAATAAATATAAGGATATTAAAGCTAATATAAAACAGTTTAAAACATATTCTGTACATTCACTCTCTAGGCATTTTGTGCATCTATAAATTTTTTCAAATCAAAGCTATACATGTATAAACACCTGTTGGATTCTGGCAATCAGCCAATCTCATCTCATCATGGCTCCTTCGTGACTCTCTCTGTTGTGCATTGTGTTTTATTGCAACCCCTGATAGTACATCCATAGTCATAAGAAACGACACTGCAACTTGATCTCTTTCCTTAGATCCTCATGTTTATTCTTATAAACATAGCCTCGTACAAGATGTAAACCAGTTCTGTATTGTCCTTGAAAAGTCTTTGGAAGGAACTAAATTCATTATTCTAATGGATGGTGGTCGTCACGGCCTAGCTGTTATCCAAAAAGCCTTCCCTGTCGTTGTGGCACTTCAGTCCTCCCCTCCACGGGGGAATCGTTTCAAAGTCTCTGATCAAGCTCTTCTCGTCTGTGCGTCGAATCTGAATCTAACTTCCCCGGAAGGAAACTCACGTTATAATATTCTCGCCATAGCAACGACAAGCCCGGCCCCTCTTCTCGTTGATATGTGACACGCTGTCTTTTGACTTTTGATCAGCAAATTTGCGCGAGCGCAGGATTATTTCAGTGTGTATCATGCAATCATTTATCATTTAACATTTGAAAGGCATACATTGTTGTATGAAATAAAATAGTATAGAGACATATGTACAGCGTTCGATGCAGAATAGAAGTAACTGAGTTACCATACAATATACAATACGCTATAGTGCAAAGCAGAAATGGGATGAGGTACAATTTACAGTAAGGTGTATGCGTTGCAGTGCAAATGCTGGCGCGCTCCAGAGACCGTTACTGTACCATACAATATACAATGCAATGTACCAATATACAATACGCTATAGTGCAAAGCAGAAATGGGATGAGGTACAATTTACAGTAAGGTATATGCGTTGCAGTGCAAATGCTTCTTACTGTTGCGCTCCAGAGACCGTTACTGTACCATATACAATACGCTATAGTGCAATGCACGTTAAAAAATAAATAATTCTTTTTTAAGGGAATCGAACTTGTCACAAACGGACCATAGGATCCAGAGCCAAGCAGCATTACCAATTGAGCTAGTTGTCGATGGTAAAAAAGGGGGGATTACTGCTACATAATGCTGCCGCGACGGAGCTCCGCCGCGACAATATTATTAAACAGCGGCTCTGTCATTGAAGTGGGAAAAGTGAGCCGTATTGTATATTAGTACATTGCATAGTATATTGTATAGCGTATGGTAACTCTCAATCAATCAATCAATCAATCAAATGTATTTGTATAGCACGTTTAAACATGACGCTTGTCAACCAAAGTGCTTCACATGGCTAAGCTAAGTACAAAGAAAAGTATAAAATAAATAGAGAAATAAAATAAAATCAACGGATAGACAAAGGAAAAACAGAACAACACGTCAACAAGTACGGCAAGAGTCAAAGTGAGTCAGGGAAGGCCAGGCGATATAGGTGGGTTTTGAGTTTTGATTTAAAAGACTCGATGGAGGGGGCAGATTTGATGGACATGGGGATGCTGTTCCAGAGGTCAGGGGCTGCGACCGCAAAAGCACGTCCCCCCCTAGACTTGAAGTTGGACCTACGAGTGGTTAGGAGACCCTTATCAGCCGATCTGAGGGCCCTGGCGTTGGTATAGGGGGTGAGGAGGTCTGCTAGGTAAGCAGGGGCTTTACCATTTAGGGCTTTGTACACCATTAAGAGGACCTTGAAGTCTATTCTAAAGCGCACCGGGAGCCAGTGGAGGGAGGCAAGTACAGGGGTGATGTGAGCTCTCTTCCGGGTACCTGTGAGCAGTCTAGCGGCAGCGTTTTGGGGGAGTTGTAGACGGGCTATGGTGGATTTATTTAGCCCCAGGTACAGGGAGTTACAGTAGTCAGGGAGTTACAGTAGTCTAAGCGCAGTCTAACTCTGCGGCGTTGAAGGCGGAAAGCGGCGGTGAACCACAGCAGCCTCGTTGCCGCGTCCTGGGGCTGCCGCGTGGCCGCGGCGGGTCACGTGCCTGTCGGGGCCAATCAGGCCTACCCCGGAAATAGGAACGGTTGCAGAACTGATACAGGCGTATAGGCAGGCACACATATGGCAGGCACACCATATGATAATCACACATATGCACACATATACATGGTTGCCAGTTGCCTGAGGAAGTACAGGCGCTGCTGGGCCTTTTTTGTGATGTAGGTGATGTTGGTGTCCCATTTTAAGTTATTGTTGATGTGGGTGCAGAGGAATTTGAGTGAGTCCGTCAGAGTTATGGATTGGTCAGAGATTGATAGTGGGAGTTTGTGTGTTTTGTTGGCAGATCTGAAGTCGATGGCTATTTCTGTAGTTTTGGAGGTGTTGAGCAGGAGGTTGTTGATGGAGCACCATCTCGCTGCTCTGTCCACTTCTCGCCGGTATGAGGTCTCGTCGTTGTTTGTGATCAGGCCGAGGATGGTGGTGTCGTCTGCATATTTAATGATTTTTACTGAGCTGTCCAGGGAGATGAGTTGGTTGGTGTAGATGGAGAAGAGCCAGGGGGAAAGGACGCAGCCCTGTAGGGCACCAGTGCTGAGTGTCAGGGAGTGGGATGTGAGGTTGTTTACCTTGACTTTTTGGGTTCTCTTGTTGAGGAAGTCAAGGATCCAGTAGTTCATGGCCGGGTTGATGTTCATGTCCTGAAGTTTGGAGAATAGTTTGTTGGGGGAGATGGTGTTGAAGGCTGAACTAAAATCGATAAACAGGATGCGTGCGTATGTGTTGGGGGTTTCTAGGTGTAGGAGTGTGTGGTGGAGTACTAGACTAATGGCGTCCTCTACTGACCTGTTGGCACGGTAGGCGAATTGGTATGGATCTAGTTGAGGTGATATGACGGTTTTTAGGTAGTCTAGGACCAGGTGCTCAAATGATTTCATTGCTGTAGATGTGAGTGCTATGGGTCTGTAGTCATTGAGGCAGGTTATTTTGGAGGATTTTGGGACTGGAATGATGGTTGACTGTTTAAAACACTGGGGGACTGAACATTGGCTTAGTGATGTGTTGTAGATGTCGGTGAATACAGGGGCTAGCTGGTCAGCACAGTAGCTGAGTACTGCAGGGGAGAGATGGTCGGGCCCAGCTGCTTTTCTTTTATTGCTTTTTTTGAAGACCGCCCTCACTTTGTCCTCCTGGATGGAGAAAGGGGAGGGAGGAGGGGGGGCCGAGGTGGGGGGCAAGGGGGTGTGCTGTGAGTGACATTATCGAACCTTGCATAGAATTGATTGAGTTTATCAGGGAGGTCAGGGTCTTCATCTGCTGCTGGGGGGGGGGGGGGGGGGGCGTGCTTTGTAGTTTGTCATCTGTTGGAGATTTTTCAAGACTGCTCTGGGGTTATTGTCATTGAATAGATTTTCCAGTTTTGTTGAGTGGTTTCATTTGGCCTTCCTGATAGAAGACCGGAGTTCATATTTGGCTGATTTGTATGCTTCCTTGCAGTGTTAATTTTGTTGACTAAATTGATGACGAAAGATGTTCGTCAACGAAGGTTTTTTTCATGACGACAACGAGACGTGACGTCACGTTATTGAATACCATGTGACGGTAACAAGACTAAATAGTTAATTAAATATCGTTGACCACAACTGAGGACACACAAATGTAATTTACAAAAACCAGGACGAAATTTCTCTTCATGTATGTTGATATTGTTGACTAAAACAAGACGAGACAAAATAATTATAACTTTTCTTAATGCCATCGTCCCGAGTAGAGCAGTGTGACAGGGAGCTATGTTATTAGCATTAGCTGGAGCTATTTGAAAAGCTAGTTTTAGCTTAACGTTACCTTGGCTAAAGTTGGGACTATTCATAATCCAGCTGCAAACCTGCAAGCAAAGTACAGCAAGTTGGCAAAGGAGTATTCCAAGGTAAATAACTTTTTCACCAGTAACGTTACGTTACATTGTTTGTATTTCCATCTAGCCCACGTTAGCTAGTGGCTAAGCTAGCTCACGCTAATGTGGCTAACTGATCGACCTCTCCCACACAATTAATGACATGTTGCGGACAGCCACACCGGTGACAATGTTTAGCTTTTAGTGCCAAATGATAAGAGTCTGAGGCGGAGTCTCAAAAGAGAATGTTTTTATTTATTTTTTGGCGTTTTATCGCTTTATTTCTACTGGGCAGTCCAGTAGGGAGAAACAGAGGAGGAATGGGAGACAGAGTGGGGGGAAGACATTCGGCAAATAACGATGGGTTCGGGAGTCGAACCCGGGTCGGCCGTGTCGCGGCTGAGCGCGCTATGTGGTTCGCCACTGGGGCGCCCTCAAAAGAGAATGTTGAATATTTATTTTGCATTAAAAATCACAACAGAGAATACAATTGGCAGTATTAGAGGGTGGGAGAAGCTGGCGGGGTGGGTCCAGGTCGTTGTAAACAGCGACTCCTACAGTTCGGTCGGGGCGCCTGCTAAGCGCGGATAGGATCTAAGTGGGATAGTGTGATCCTTCCACACGCTACGCCCTCTCAGTGAGAATCCGCGCTGCCAGGTGAAAAGAAGCGGTTGATTGGCTGGACGTGTGTCGGAGGAAGCACGTGGTAGCCTCCACTCTCCCAGACCGACTGTGGGGGGTAAGTGCGCAGCGACCAGGAAGGGGATTGGGAATTGGCATAACGACTAACATTGGGATGGGAGAAAATCGGAGGAAAAAGGAGGGGGAAAAAAGATAAAAAAAATAAATAAAAAAAATCACAACAGAGAGCCTCTGCTAGGAGCTAACAAAAACGGAGCAGCCTGGATAGGAAGTGCGCAACAACGTATAATGTCCGTGTGGAACCAACGTGCCAACAACAACCATTCCGTGGGTGAAGCATACACACTAAAAACAGATTGGTCAAATTTGACCCAATTTGGGTTCTTTTTGACCCAATTCACTGGTCAAAAAGGGCCCGACCAGTGTGTGGGTTAATTTGACCCAATATTATTGGTTATTTCATTTGACCCATAACTTGGGTCAAATAAACGAATACTAACAACCCATTTTAAGGGTCAAAATAACCCAACCTCCAAGTTGATTTGACCCCATATTGGGTTATACCAAAGACCCATTTTAAGGGTCAAAATAACCCAACCTCCAAGTTGATTTGACCCTATATTGGGTTATACCAACGACCCATTTTAAGGGTCAAAATAACCCAACTTCCAAGTTTATTTGACCCCATATTGGGTTATACCAAAGACCCATTTTAAGGGTCAAAATAACCCAACCTCCAAGTTGATTTGACCCCATATTGGGTTATACCAACGACCCATTTTAAGGGTCAAAATAACCCAACTTCCAAGTTGATTTGACCCCATATTGGGTTATACCAACGACCCATTTTAAGGGTCAAAATAACCCAACTTCTAAGTTGATTTGACCCCATATTGGGTTATACAAACGACCCATTTTAAGGGTCAAAATAACCCAACCTCCTAGTTGATTTGACCCCGTATTGGGTTATACAAATGACCCATTTTAAGGGTCAAAATAGTTGCTTTGACTGAATCTTGGGTTACATCAAAAGGGTCAAATAGACCCTATTCACAGCAGCCATCTTGTGAGCCAGATTGACAACGATTGACCAACAGATGGACACAGCAACATGATTAGTTACACATGTGTCAGTCTGGTTCACAGGATGTAGGTTTACCCTGCTGTGTCAAGATGGCTGCTGTGAAAAGGGCCTATTAACACAACTGCTATAGTTAGTACACTACATTAGGTTGGCACAGATGCTTGATTGAAAGGTATAACAGTCTAAATGTGCTGAAATCAATGAAAAGAACAGACCAAGGCGTAGAATACATTTAACTTCAAAATGTATTACACTTGTTGCATATACATGTCACGGCGTGTGGACATCAAAAAGTGCTTTCATGTCAAACTGATTTCCTGTTTAAATAATAAATAATAAATAATACATATCGGTATATGGTTTTGTACTGCTTTACTGCCCTGTTGGAACACTTCCCCAGATATTGATAGATCAAAACACATGTATACTAAGGCTGTCAAAGTTAACGCGGTATTAACACGTTATCGCCCGATTCTATTAACGCCACTATTTTTTTAACTCACGATTAACGTTTAAGATTTTTTTTTACTAGACTATCAGGTGTATTATTGATGCTCTCATTGATACTATGTTTGTTTCTGAAGTGTGTGTGTGTGTGTGTGTGTGTGTGTGTGTGTGTGTGTGTGTGTGTGTGTGTGTGTGTGTGTGTGTGTGTGTGTGTGTGTGTGAGATATAGAAAGAGAGAGGGGTGAGAGAGAAGGGAAGGGGCAAGAGAGAAAGAGAGCTGGGAGAGTGTGTGTGCAATTACTCAGCCCTTGTGTGGGTGAATGTGACAAGTTCCTAACATTTTCTTTCCCCTATTATTTCATGTACACTTTATTCATTGTTTTAATGAATTTTCTTTCTTTTAAGTTATTTTGTGCATCACTCTGTTTTGAATTTTATGCAAATTTGCAATGCATGAGGGTCAAATGTTGTCAGTGTTAAATGACTGCATAACGAAAGCATTTGTTGACTCGCATGTTGATAAGAGAGTATTAAAACTTGGAACTTGAAAAAGATCCGTTTAAGATAGAAAAATTTGATTAATTTGTGATTAATCGCGAGTTAACTATGGACAATCATGCGATTAATCGTGTTAAATATTTTAATCGATTGCCAGCACTAATATATTATAGAAATACGGGACTTAGCGTCTACCCATCTCCCTCCTCCTCCATCTCTTCCCCCACCGTCCCTCCTGCTACTTCACCTATTCCACCTCCTCCTCATTTGTACGTTTTGCGTTACGTACGGCTGTCCTTAAGAATGCTACATGCTTGGACTCTGGTCCCTCAATATTATATATAACGTGCTGGAGAAACTCCCATGCATGAACACACTGCCTGGGGTACTTTATGTCAAACACATAAAATGCTTTAAAACACGTATCAACTGCCCCGAGCATTGTGCTTTCAGGGTGTGCCCGACCTGCATAGATCACGAATGCCTGAGCACAACATGTGTGTGGTTCTCCCAGCACCAAAACCGAGGGAGAGGGTCTTGCCTGCTGGAGGTACTCCACCATATTTGTCCCAACCTAAAATAAGCAAAGAAAGAATGTTAAATACAGGTGAATCTTGGGTTGACAGTAGCCCCTTTCGTGACTGCGGTTTGCAAGCCTGGGGCTTTTGTGACCGCAGTCACTTGCTGGTGTGCCGCGACGAGTTTAAAAAAGAACTACCAAGCGTGATCGGGGGGCTGGGGGTCGGTCAAAAATATATCAGATATGAATTTCAAAGATACCCAGCGTACAATATGGGTTTAACACAGCTTTACAGTGGGGTCTGGAAGCTCGGAGTTGCTAATAAACAGTTTAAAACATTGTTCGAAAGCGAGTGGTACTTACAGAGCGAGCCGTGTATTTCCGCCATTGGTGTCACCGCGCATGCGCACCAGCATTTCACCAGGCATTTGGCTGCCTGGTGCGCATGCACGGTGACACCAATGGCGGAAATACACGGCTCGCTCTGTAAGTACCACACGCTTTCGAACAATGTTTTAAACTGTTTATTAGCAACTCCGAGCTTCCAGACCCCACTGTAAAGCTGCGTTAAACCCATATTGTACGCTGGGTATCTTTGAAATTCATATCTGATATATTTTTGACCGACCCCCAGCCCCCCGATCACGCTTGGTAGTTCTTTTTTAAACTTGTCGCGGCACACCAGCAAGTGACTGCGGTCACAAAAGCCCCAGGCTTGCAAACCGCAGTCACGAAAGGGGCTAGGTTGACAGCAAATCATAAGCAAGATAACAGGTTTATACCAACTATACAAGGGAGCCAAATTAAATCAAGTTCGTTTTTTTTCTCATGCCAATGGAACGTGCAACATTTTGGAGGGCTCAAAACAGTGGTTTTAACTCGTCTTTGTAAATGAGGGAAACCTCAATGCCTTTCGAGTTTAAATAGAGGTTATGGGGGCCATAGCCCGATCAGGCTACAGATGTCTTCGTCAACCTTATAGCCTGACAACTTTGGTGCACCAACATCCTTCTTAGGCTACATAGCAACATTTCCCCAATTCATAACATGAAATTGTACTTACAGGCTTGAGGTCAACGAAGGCTGACCGGGCCTCTTCGCTGGAGTGCCGCCTACATTTTTTGTTGAGCCTATATACCGTCTGTGGGAACATGTCGGGTAGCAGCCTGAGGGCCAGTTCCCCTTTGGCATCTGTAGGTGAACAACAGAAAGTGTCAGAATGTTGTGGCCGGCACTCAATTGGTAATAATTTAAGACCTTTTCAAACAAACAAACAAATAAAACGACTGGAAAAAAAAGATAACCAGAGTATTATTATCACAATTCATCAACTGAAATTGGCAAAAGCTACAACAAATGCAGATCTACAACCTGGAAGAAAAGCCATTTCCTATTTCGCAACTCAAGAGAAGGAATCGCTAACTTACCCAGTGTCATGTCATCGACAGGAAGGGGGAGTTTCCCATCTTGTCTCGCCAGCTACAGGACTTTCTCTGCATATTCCGTCACCCATGTCTCAAACAACTTTGGTGCAGCCTCGCCATGCAGCACCAAGAAGTCCTGCGATATCTAAAAAAGATTTAGTTTGAAAGAAATTAGTGCTGTCAGGCGATTAAAAAAAATCTAATTAATTACAGGATTTGTAATTAATTAATCTAATTAACGCGATAAACTGACAGCCCTAAAAGAAATGTTATGTGACAGCTGATATTTTAAAGGCTAGTTCAACTCATTTAGATAAGTAGATGGGGAAATTAGGGTCAGGTTAAAAACTACCATTATGAATTATCATTGTAGATGCAATATGTTACAGTAGATCCATACCATGCCTGGGCTGGTGAGGCGAGGGTACTCCGTAATGACCTCTTCTATGTCCTTGGAGTGATTTCCCCGAATCCACTTGGCTCTGTAGAGGACGGTGTCCTTCATGTACTCCTGAACTTGAGTGAAGGGCTCCAGGTTATGTTTCAGCCACTCCCTTTGCTGCTGGGCCCTTTCTTCTGGCAGGGTCGATTCTATAGAAACATATATACAACACATTGTAAATTAACTATCTAAAAATTATCTCCGATTTCGTAACCCATTTTCACCAGTAGGACTTAGCACATTATTACAATCAGATCCTTTCCCTCCAGTCAGGCGCCCCGGCTGACCAGAGGGAGGTGCTATTGCCCAGCATTGTTGCATGTTTTGGTGAGGGGTTCAACAAGGTATATTAAACAAGGTAAAGTCAGAAATCAGCCATTTTTGCTCCATGGAGCCCCCCTTGAGGATTCATGTGCAGTAAGCTCCCCCTGGTGAAGAATATAGTTACCCCCTGGGGACACAGGAAAACATGGCCCTTTTTGCCGACCCCAGGTATTACCTGGTATGTATGCCCTGGGTGGCTCGTTGGCTTCAGGCATTCGCTGTCTGGACCCAGAACCCCGCCTCTTTCGGACATTCCGAAGCCTTTCTTCAATGAATCCAGTAGCTGGATAGTAGAAAGGTTTGCCATTCTTCATTCCCTTCCGGCCTTTGATGCACCATATGTCCTGGAAACGATAAGACAAGATAGAACTCTGTCACCCTTTGCAATGTTATGCTTAAATTATGGAAAAAGTCCAGTACCTGAAACAAAGAGCAGGGAGGGGGGGGGGGATAAAATGCATCAACCCTGTACCTGGAGTACAATCAAATTGGATCTGATTGATTTTCATGCAGGAATGGAACGTTTTGTATTGTAAAATGCCATAAATTTTTTACAGCTATTTACAAACACAACACAAAATACTATACTTTATACTTATAGCACATGCATGATCCTGGTCTCTTTTGAAAGATTACTGTACATTCTGAAGTTTCTGATACAATAAAGAAAACTCACTTTTAGTGCTACTGAAATAGAGCAACATAGGTCTGAACTTGAGTTGTAGAAAAACTTGTTACTCAACGGGTTAACATTGGGTGTCCTGTATGTGACGCGAGAGAAAAATGACTCCTTATTTTCTACTAATATTACTACTCATCAAATGTTCCATTTCTCTATGAACTAGGCTGGAGGAAGAAAACTTACATAGCCACGGTCTGATTCATCGTTTAATGATGGGAATGTCTGCACCAAGGATTCTGCCAGGGCCTCTTTTATGTCCATGGTTGGCCTGTAAACATAGATCGAAACATTTCACCAGTCCTGGTATAACATAAAGCACAAATATAATGACTTAATAATAATAATAATAATAATAATAATAATAATAATAATAATAATAATAATAATAATAATAATAATAATAATAATAATAATAATAATAATAATAATAATAATAATAATAATAATAATAATAATAATAATAATAATAAATAAAATCAATATTAATTAATAAAACAATTTAATAATAATTATTATTATTAAATAAATAATTAAATACATATGATTTATTATTTATTATTGTGTTATAAATAATTAAATAAATATTATTTATTATTTATTATTATATTATAAATAAATAAAAAAAAATTAAATAAAAAAAGCTATAGGCCTACAAGCCAAATTACATTATGAAACTCTCATTTGGGGGTCATTTTTAGTGGACGCTTTAGCTCTAAATGAGTCAAGTTATGCCTCCTAATCAACTCTAGACTTGACGTACCTCTCTCCAAACTTTTGGATCAGCAAATCCACCAGTATTTTGACCATGGCAATTCTTTTCTTTCCGAAGATGGAATCACCTTTATCCAGGCTCTCCAGAATTTGCCCGCCATTGGGAGCGGCAGAAAGAGCCGCTACGATATCCTGCAGAAACATGACAGAAACATGACAGCTGTTAAGGATGTGCTGTAGTACCATCAACCAATTTAACTCTGGCAGCATACAGATTTCTTCCTTGTGATGTACTAGCGGCATGTCTATGCGGTGTAGCCTACACATCTGAAGTTGTTGCCTCACGCCAAAAACACAGGGGATAGGCGGGAGCCTAGGCTGAGAACCCGTTCAAGGACTTCAGATTTCGGACGTGTCACAAATCAAGGGTCAACATTTGATATTTAAAAACATTACCCTAGTCAAATATTAGCTAAATAAAATACTGACAAGAGTATAGATGAGTTAGTTTAAGTATTGAAGTTCTGAGATATGTACTGGCTCCAAGTGCTTCCAGATCCATCCATGCTTCTTGAACAACTTACAAATAGTGGAACCGGTCGTAGAATCACAATCTGGTCTGCTGCCCTCGATTCCTCTACGGTGGAGACCTCCTGGCTTGATCCAGAAGCTGCAGATTCCTCCATGGGGGATATGGTAGCAACAAGGCTTGTTGCAGGTGGCTCAGCATTCGAAGCCTTTTGCAGCAAAGAAAGGTTATCAGCTTAGAGGCATTTTAGGTTAAAGTGAGTTGTTGTGTACAGATACAAAATATATTTGCAGTCAGCAGTGTCGTTTTCCATTTAACCGATTGACACCCAAGATGGCCAATAGCCTACACACATGGAAACATTTAAATACTGGTGAAGATTTATTTTGTCATAGGGTTTAAAGTGGTTAGTGTTTAGTTGTAGAACTATTTTAATTAAACACATTCTTACTTACAACAATTAATGTCATCTCAGTAGTCCAAGGAGTTTCCCCATCCCAGCAGTCCAACAATGTATCTCAGTCACCGAAGAGTTGTAGCAGAGTAAGGCAGTCCACAGCATGAAACTAAAGACTAACTATTCAAAATATGTTCGGAATATATACTGTAGGCTATCACTGTGTTTCTAGTAAATCAAGGCAGTGTTTCTTTCCTGATTTTTTTCCTCACTATTTACAAGTGGCAGTGGCCATTCAGATGGCCATTCACAGTCTAAAAACGTCTATAGCGCAGAGAGATGAATACAGTGTCAACATCTCTGTATGACTGGACTTCATGTAGTGGGTGATGATCAAGCAGCTCTTTCACATCGATAGCCAACAAATCTTTGGTTTGGATCACACTGTAAGCAAAGAAATGCTTCTCAAACCCCATTGTCTCCCACCTCTGAACAACTAGCTTTACAGATGGCTCTAAAACCAAAATGGCTTTAATAAGCCCAAACTGAGGCTCTCCATCTTGGTCATAGGACATAAACACTGTCATGCCTGGTCTGTATGTTGTACCCTTAACAGTGACCCTGGCCGGTACATACAATTCAGCGAAAAGGGGGATTCCTGTGAGACCACTTTGAATTTCATTATAGCCTTCAAAATGAGCCAGAAAGGTAGTATACCCTGGACCAATTTCTGTGTTGTGGCTTAACACAGACCCACACATGAAACTGTAGCATTGCATTATCTGATGTCGATAAGCCATGGTTTTGCTAATGTTGCGGAAGTTGCAAGTGACATGACTGACTTGTTTGAAGAATCCATGTCTTGCCTCAAAGCGCATTACCCACAAATGGATCAATGGTCCAAGTGTTCGAATTGCTTTTGGATAATGAAGCATGAAATGGTGTTTTGGGCGCAAATGCAGAGCAAATAGATCCAGGAAAAGAGAGTGATGCTCTTCAATGATTTTACTCAGGTACTGTGTTGCTGCATGAGTAACAGATGGAGAGAAGATGATCTCCATGCACATTAATAGGAGTAGGAGAAGTTCCCATTCCTTATTGTCTGTAGGGATAAGGTCACCGATCATTACTGGAAGTAACCTTAGTAGACACCACATCTGAGCTGCAGACTGATGCAGAGGGCTTCCAAGGTTCTTTAAATCAATCTTACTTATTACAGAGGGCTTGTTTCCCACATCACAAACGCCATAATCAAAGCTGGTGATATGATAGTTTAGCTTATCTAGTGAGATAAGCTTTTGTTCTATGAGTGCATTTAACACAAGCAGGGCCGGACTGGGGAAATAATTCATACCGGGAGATCTAGCGTGAAATATAGCCCCAATCAGGCCACTTTTTAAGCGGGGGGTCTGGGGGTCCCCCACCAGGAAATTTTTTGTTACAGAGACTTAATTTCCTGCATTCTGGTGAATTTTAGTGCATGTGAATCACAAACTAATGAGCCAACAATTGCTTAGTACAATGTACTGTTATGGACCTCAAATAAAACTGTTGTGGCACTAGCAATGCTCTCCACCTTCAAAAAGAAAAAAGCAAGAGCACAACATATTTTTCTATTTACTATTATAATACAGTTAACCAATCTCTCCTGTAAGGGCCTTTATTTTTCTTTGTTTTATCCCTCTCTCCTCCACCCTTTCTCTTTCTTCCACTGTCCATCTTGACATCAACGTTAATTGACTTTCGCTCTACTGTATCTCTCCCGAGTCCCTCACTACCTGGCTCACTGCCTGGCTGTTATTCTGCATCTGAGTGCCGTCTGCCATTCCATTCACCGCCTCCGCTGTCAATCAGTTGTATCGCCTGGTCCCGCCTCCACCAATCACAAGCGGCAGCACGGCTCCATTGTGTGTGTGTGATCCACGTGAGGGAGAGAGTCAGATAGTTCTCCAACTCTGTCGCAGACAGTGAAATCCTGGTTGTTCCCCACCCACCTAGGTTATCTAACTATCGTGCCGCGCCGCCGCCACAACTAGAAACAATGGCCTGGAAAAAATAAATAAAAAAATTGTAATACATTTTTTTTTCTTCTTTTTTTATATATATATATTTTTATCTGTGCAGGCCAGGCCACGGGAAAACTCCCGGTGCTCCCGATGGCCAGTCCGGGCCTGAACACAAGTTTAAATTCGTATGGCGAATTTGACAACGCCTTGGAAGCTAGGCGTGTTAACAGTTATGTCATCCCTCTCAAGACACTTTAGTTCTTCCACAATAGGGCGCAACACTGCATCAATGCCATATGTTTTTGCATCATCTGATTTATAGACTGCCAACAAGAAGTGTGACTGCAAATTGGATAGGATGTCTGGTGGCAAACTCTTCAAGATAAAATATATAAATCCTAACTTGTGAACCCCAGTCTTTGACCCGAGGGGGTTCACAGTTTCACAATCATCATTGTATAACAGCAATGGGATTGACACCGCTTTCAAAAAGAGTGGATGATTTTTACAGAAATCTCCATCAAATATATCCTGAAGAGCATCACTCTCTCTCTGTTGCCATTCCATCATGGCCTGTAAAACACCAGGAAGCTCCAGTATCTTGACCAGAAGACGCTTTAGTGGAATACGCTGAAAGGTATCAGTCAGAGCAACTTGTCAAACGGTGCCAGTGGCAGAGTCTCTCCGCTGTACAAAGGTTTGGTTATCGGAGAAACACTCCTCAATTGGCTGGATGAAGTTCCCAGAGTTAGTAAAATACCTAATCTGTTTATAGTCTGTCTCCAGACCCTCGAAAGGGTTAGCTGCATCTAAAAAGTCCTGCCTGAGCTCCTCTACCTGTGGGTTTTGATCATGCCCAAACTGACTGAAAAGCGACATGGTCTTTGTTTGTAGTCTGCTCACTAAATCTCCAATTAAACTTGAGGTTTGCTGAACCACAACATTTATATTTGTAAAGGTCTGGGAAGATTTTGATCTAAGATGAGCTATAAAATGGGCTACTCTCTCTGTGATTCCCTCTTGCTCTAGTTCGTCCCATTCATCATCATTATCTTCATCTTCCGCCATTTGTTCACCCTCAACTTGCCGTACTAGCTCTTCAGCATTGAAAGTATTAGCAGCCTGATTTGGTACGTTAGGTGGCTGGGCCAGGGCCTGGTTGTCGTTATGTTCTCCTTGCAAGTGCTTTCTGTAAGACCGAATGAAAGAAAATGTTCTGCTACAAACTCCCTCACAACATTGGAAATAAGTGGATGAAGCGTTTATATTGTGTGCTACTCGTAAATGTGAAAAGAGAGACTTGGCATCACCAGGAATTAGCCTTTTGCATTTAAAGCATGTATACGCCATCTGCCTTGATGTTAGAACACTTAGTGATCACTTACAAATTCTCTGTAAAGTTTTGAGAACTTGAGCCTGGGGCCTATTTTGGGGATGAGGTTCCGGATTGTTTCGCCATCTAAAAGGTGAAACGCCTCCTCATCGATATCTTGATCTGAAAGACAAAGACAGAAAACAAAAATACTTTTACAGTAATTTCAGTGCCATCCAGTGGCAGCTAACTCCAACACAGGACCAGGCTGGCAGGACCAGAGAACCAAGATGAAGAACAGAATAATGTGTGTGTGCATGCATGTGTGTTGAAACCCTATACAATACTGATTTGTCATGGAAACATTTGAATGGTCAAGAAAGTAAAAATTCTCACCTTTAAAACGGTCTGTGAGCTCTGGCAATTGCCACTCAATAAGCTGTCCATCAAGACTGGCCTGAAACAAAAGAGAAAGCAATGTGGAAATGAACACATCTGCAATTAATTAATGCCTCATGCCCAAGTACTCAGCCACGTGTGAACGATAGGCCAAGTATACTTGCTGACATAGCAGCCTAGAATATTTAGCACTGAATTCAGGTGTAAAAAGCCTCACCACATGTCTGGCTTCCGCAGTCTACTGCTTAATTTAGTATAGGATGTTGTAAATTGATGCCCGAATCGTGGGACATTAGAGAGATGATGGAAATGTAGACCTCAAAATGGCGCAAAATGGCGCATAATGGCGCTAAATCTCAGTATGTAGCTAGCTAGCGAACCAGCTATGTCACCGCATTGAGAGGACAACAGCTTTATTACACACATATGGTTAATAAAGATATCAATCATATAACGTTACACAGCTATAGATAGTCTCCAGTTAATCTGGTATCATTACAACCCAAAACACGGTAAAATTAGCAATAACAGTAACGTTACTAGTACTGGCTAACTAGGCCTAGTTACTAGCCAGAACCTTTGTAATACTCATAGACTTGGTCACTTTCGGTAGCATGCTTGAACGGTAATGATTTATGTGTCGTGTCGTGTCGTGTGGCTTATTTATTAATAGAGGTTACCACATATTTTTACAAGGTTAGAGATGAACCGATTATAGAAATGAGTAGCTAAGTTGCAACTTGCGGTGGCTGGCTAGCTAGCTAGCTAGCTAGCTGATGACGCGACAGATAGCTGTGAAGAGCTAGCTAATTTAGTTCCACAACGTTCACAGTGCATGGTTAACACGACGCAATAGGCACAATGGATGGGTTGAGATATAAATACTGTGCTAACGAAACGAGATCTTACCTTGAGTCAGTGAAGTCTTTTCCGTGATCGTGAAGAGGGTTTGTTGAACCGTGTTGACTGTGAATGTGGGACCGTGTTGACTGTGAACGTGACCCTCTGACTGACTGGAACAAAAGACATGTACGATAGTTCCCAGTGGGGGAGGGGTGTAGCTTTGCAGATCCCGGCGGAAACACCCAGCTCTCTGACCCAACACATGGGTTATGTCTCAGAAAATTTACCCATAATTATTATAACTCACAAATTGGGTCAAAATTGGGTCAAAATTAAATCTCAATAACCCAAATAATGGTTATGCTCAGAGAATTAACCCATAATTTTAACCCAACACGATTAACCAAGAAATTGGGTTATAGAATTGACCCATCTGTTTTTAGTGTGTAGTTGAGCATAGAACTTTTAATGATACTAATACTAATCGATACAATCACCTGTTGTTGAATAAATACCATTACTTTATAGTTATTACTAAAAAAGAGTATATATAAACAGTAGCTGTAAAAAAGAAAAGAAAAAAAGTTGTATAATTTATATAATATAATTTTTTTTTTTATGTATGCACTGGTATTGGATCAGTATAACCAGACCTAGATCACCTCTAACTCTAACCCCTAACCAGACCTAGGCCACCTCTAACTTTAACCCCTAAATTAGGGTTGTGACTTAGAGGTGGTCTAGGTCCTTTCAACCTTTTACACAGTCAGCTGTATTTGATGCTTTGCAATCAATCGATGCAAAGTGTTCTACAGGTGAGGATAACTTAGAGTCTGTTTTTATTAAGTTGGCTGCACCAGTTATCGCTGAACAGATTACTTCTATTTTGAATCTCTCTATCTCATCAGGTAGATTTCCTCTAGTTTGGAAATCTGAACGGGTGATTCCTTTACATAAGGGAGGTGATAGGGATAACTTAGATAATTATCGTCCTATCTCCAGGCTACCTTGCTTAGCTAAAGTCCTGGAAACACTAGTAAGTAAACAACTCAAATTTTACCTTTCAACTAACTCCATACTTAGCTCTCAACAATCTGGTTTTAGAGCTAAACATAGTACAACATCAGCCATCACTTTGGTTACAAATGACATTATTTCTGCATTAGATAAGAAGAAACATTGTGCTGCCCTCTTCGTTGACTTATCAAAAGCATTTGATACAGTTGATCACTACTTAATTCTAAAGAAACTATCTAACATTGGGTTGGATGATAATGCCTGTGTCTGGTTTCAGGATTATCTATCTTCTAGGCGGCAGTGTGTGAAGTTAGGTCAAGCACAATCAGAATTCTTGGCCATGACTAAAGGTGTGCCACAAGGTTCAGTTTTGGGTCCTGTCCTTTTTACAATTTATATTAATGATATTGTTTCTTCTTTGTATGGATGTCATGCCCATCTGTATGCTGATGACACAATTGTGTACTGTATTGCAGACTCTGTACAGCTGGCCTTTGAGAAATTGCAACTTTCCTTTTATGCTCTACAGGATGCCCTTACTAGTCTTAAATTGGTTCTTAATGCTAGTAAGACAAAGTTTATGTTATTTTCAAGAGCTAGGAATACTAACCTTGATGATGTGAGGATATCTACTGTCAGTGGCTCTTGTATAGAGAGAGTCACTGAGTATAAATATCTTGGCCTGTGGCTCGACGAGAAATTAACATTTAAGTTCCATGTGGAAAATCTTGCCACTAAACTGCGACAGAAAATTGGTTTCCTGTACAGAAACAGATCCAATTTTCCTCTATTTAGTAGAAAAAGAATTGTGGAATCAGTCTTCTTATCAGTTTTGGACTATGGTGATGTAATTTATAGGCATGCTGCTGCATCAACTCTTAAACCTCTGGATTCTGCATATCACTCAGCTCTCAGATTTATAACTGGTGACAGATATGATACTCACCATTGTGTCCTGTATGATAGGGTGGGTTGGCCTTCTCTTGCAGAAAGGCGCAACAAACACTGGTATTTATTTATTTTTAAAGCCCTTATTGGTAAACAACCTGTTTATATCTCCTCACTGTTAAATTGGAATATTGGAACCTATTCAACTCGATCGAATGACTGGATGGTTCTTAGGGTTCCTCAGATTTATTCTGAGCTAGGGAAGCAGCCTTTTCCTTTGATGCCTCTAACACATGGAATGTCCTTCAACTCACGCTAAAATTGGAGGTTCTCCCTTCCCTTGGAATGTTTAAATGTATGATTTCAGACCATTGTGTGACTACCTGTAACTGTTTTAGTTGATATTTTAAAATGATTTTTAAACGTTTTTAATTTGTTTTACTCTGGTGTTTACATTTCTGTGAATATTGTTTTTATTATGTACTGTACAATCGTCGTTTCTGTAAATGAGGGAAACCTCAGATGCTTACGATTTTAAATAAAGGTTGAAATGAAATAGGGGTTAAGAGTTGGTCTAGCCCTTTACATCCATCTATCTAAATAATAATAATAAATTATAATGAATGCTTAACTACCTAGACCACCTCTAACTCTAACCACTAACCAGACCTATTCCATGTGGCACTTTAACACTGACCTCATAATGTGATTTTATATAATGTTTTTATGCAAGCAGATTGCAATCAGTGTGTACTACTAGTACTACTGTGTGTTCTGTTTACTTAGTTTACAGTATCCTGTTATAGAATAAACCGCTGCCAGACACAGCAGAGAGAGAGGACAGACATGACAGAGAGGACAGACACAGCAGAGAGAGGACAGACATGGCAGAGAGAAAGGAAAGACACAGCAAACAGAAGACAGACAGAATTCAGCGTCATCTCTCTGGTCAGAAACAACGTCACCACATCTGTAATGCTCTCTTTGATGCATACATTGGACCATGTCTACACCAACATATACTGTAGGAGCAACAATACATTGGACCATGTCTACACCAACATATATACTGTAGGAGCAATAATACATTGGACCATGTCTACACCAACATACTTCCTGTGTATCACTTGTGCCGCCGACTCAGATTCCCCTAGGTTAAAAAATAAATACGCAATTTAAATCAGAAAATGTTCCATGTTGACTATTTCTGACAAGTTTTTTTCCATTAACTAAAAATAGACAAAAATGTCATCCGTTTTATACATAACCTTACGTTCTGTTTCATTATGGCTTACGCTCAGCATCATTCTGCACAAGAGGAGCTGAGCGGGAGCCATAGCTCGACAAATGTACCCCGCTGAGGCCCCCCACAACAATCAGACCGGGGAGGACCGAGCCCCCGACCCTCCCTAATGGAGGATACCCTCCCTTTTGGAGGCTTACGGGAGGGAGACGGATCCGACCGTGTGAAGAGGAACTCAAGCAACTCAACGCACAGGGTGAGCAGACCGTGGCTTGACCCCACGACTACGCACACGCACAACCCGCATGCCACCAGGGAACGAACGGAAGGAACAAACCTCGTTACTGCCCCCAAAATCACGGGGTCAAGAGCAAACCCAACCCCGTGGCAAGGCTGTAGCAGCGGAGCGCGAAGGAAAACCCAGACCCACTGAAGGGACTGGATCCCCTGGAAAACGGGGGCCCAGAGAGGTCAATGACGCCAGGCACCAAGACCCCACCAGGCGGTCACTTAGTGACACCGCCCCCCACATCGCCAGCGTATTCGGATCAGGCCCCTCCAAGAGCGGGCCCTTTCCCCCCAACAGCACACCGCCTGGCATACTGACCCTGCAGAACAGGCAGTCAGCACGGCCGTAACACTCAAGGTTAACCAACGGAAGCAGGCAGCGTACCGGGGAAACCAGGCAACAGGCTGTAACCCGAGCCTGGAGCACTGCGGACGAGACAGGCGCCAAAGGAGTCAGCTGAAAACAGCCGCCCCGGCGGAAGGGGCGTATGCTGGCGTTGTTGATCACCATGACAAAGCCTCCTTTAAAAAAAAAAAAAACAGCGGGTATGAGGCAGCGAAGGCTGACACGATTGGCAGACGTCATGAACGTGCAGGGGCACACTCAACCGGGTAACCCGGGAGTTGACTCTGCTCCAACACACCAGAGAACCAACCACCCTGTCGTTACCCTATGCGGTGGTTGGTCCTATAACCCCTCAAGAAAAAACTCCAAAACATACCTGCGGGCATACTACCGCAGGACAAGTGTTTCAGTTTCCAACAGGGTTATCCCAGGCCTACGGGTCGACGAAACATTACTTCGGACCGGGCGCGGCGATACGGGAAGCACAGGGTCACCCGAGGAGGTCAAAGACCACCCCAACAGGCCCCTCTTCGCCATGCGTGAGAGAAGAGCGAAAAAAATGGAGAACCAGCCCCAAGCACACCGTACTTGGTATTCCCAGGCGGTCTCCCAACCAAGTACTAACCAGGACCCACCTGCGTAGCGGCCGAGATCTGACGAGATCGGGCGTGTACAGGTTGGCATGGCCGTAAGCCATTACGACAGTGCAGAGTACAATATGTACCCAACAAGGGTCTCCATAGCGCCTAACCCTGTGACACCCGGACCGACCTGGCATTTTTTCCCCCTGAAAAAAGCCCAAGTCCCTCAAGTTTCAAGTTTCTTTAATAGTTGTCATACAGAAGTACAGAATACTTTTGTACAAAATGCTTCTTACTGTTGCGCTCCAGAGACTGTGCAAGACAAGATAAGTATGAAATAAAATAACATAGTAAAATTAGAAGTAAAAAAATGAGGTCACAGTGTTCAGTTTAGACATATGTACAATGTTCGATGCAGAATAGACGTAGTTACCATACAATATACAATACTGTGCAGTGTACTAATATACAATACTATATAGTGCAAGGCAGAAATGGAGAAATGGGACGAGGTGCAATTTAGGTACAATTCACAGTAGGTGTACGAGTTGTAGTGCAAATCCTTTATCAATAAATATAAAGTGTAAGTGTGTTTGTGTGATCTAAAGTGTGGAGAGTGGGTGCTGCAGTGTGTTGTTTGTTTGAGTGAGTGTGTGCGTGTGGGTGTGTGTGCTGTGTGCATTTGATGGTTGTTGCATAGTGATTATTGTTCGTTTAGCGATTATTGTTCGTTTAGCAGCCTGATGGCCTGGGGATAGAAGCTTCTTCTGAGTCTTTCTGTGCTCGCCTTAAGACTCCGGTATCGCTTGCCTGACCGCAGCAGTTCAAAGAGGCAGTTGTTCGGGTGGCTCGAGTCCTTAATAATTCTCTTAGCCTTCCCCTTGCACCGCTTGTTGTAAATGTTCTGGAGGGTGGGAAGCCCCCCTCCAATTGTGCGTTCGGCTGAACATGTCACTCTTTGTAGTCTGCTGCGGTCTTGTGCAGTGCTATTCCCAAACCAGGAGGTGATGTTGCCGGTCAGGATGCTCTCTATTGTACATGAGTAGAAGTTCCTAAGGATCTTCTGACTGACTTGGAACTTCCTTAGGCGCCTGAGGAAGTAGAGGCGTTGTCGTGCCTTCTTCACAACACTGTCAATGTGTGTGGTCCATGTCAAGTCCTCGGATATGTGGGCTCCGAGGTACTTGAAACTGTTCACTCTCTCAACCGGTGCCCCGTCGATGCTGAGGGGGCTGTAGTCCTTGACCCCCGACCTCCTGAAGTCCACAATCATCTCTTTTGTTTTGCTGACGTTCAGGGAGAGGCAGTTCTCCTGACACCACCGTTGGCAGAGATCAGGCCCACCACTACTGTGTCATCAGCAAATTTGATGATGGTGTTGTTGTTCCGCTGTGCTACGCAGTCATGTGTGTACAGGGAGTAGAGGAGGGGGCTCAGAACACAGCCCTGGGGGGCCCCTATGTTGAGCGTGATGGATGAGGAGGTGCAGTTGCCGGCTCTTACCACCTGGGGTCTGCCCGTCAGGAAGTCCAAGACCCACTGGCACAGGTCATAGTTCAAGCCCAGGTCCCTGAGCTAGGCTATGAGTTTGGAGGGGACTATGGTATTGAATGCTGAGCTGTAGTCGATGAACAGCATTCTCACATAGTTCCCCTGCCTCTTGTCCAGGTGTGATGCTGCTGTGTGCAGCACATGGGCTATGGCGTCCTCCGTGGACCTGTTGGGGCGATATGCAAATTGCAGAGGGTCCAGGTTGATGGGGAGGGAGGAACAGATGTAGCCCTTCACTAGCTTCTCAAAGCACTTCATGGCTATGGAGGTGAGGGCTACAGGGCGGTAGTCGTTGAGGCAAGCGGGCGTAGATTTTTTGGGTACAGGGATGATGGTGGACTTCTTCAGACAGGTGGGGATGACAGCCTGTTCCAAGGACAGGTTGAAGATGTCAGTGAATACCGGGGCCAGTTGGTCGGCACAGACTTTTAGGACGCGGCCGGGGATGCCGTCCAGTCCTGCTGCCTTCCTGATATTCACTTTTTTAAAGATCCGTCTCACCTCATGCTCTGTTACCCTGAACACTGAGTCTCCATCAGCAGACCCCCCCCCCCCCATTGCCGTGGTTTGTAGGCTGGTGTTGTTATTCACAGCCTCAAACCTCGCATAGAAGGAATTGAGATCATTTGCTAAGGTCTGTGGTGTCAAAGTGTTGGGTTAGAGCGTAGGACTTCCGGGTCCGCTACGCTCGTTTTTATGTGTAACTTGAGTTGGTCACGTACGGGTACCAGAACAGCAGATCTGCATCCCCGGCGGACAACGGGTTTAACTGATCCGGACCAGCGTGACCAGAACCAGTCCTGTGCCCTAACCACGCCGACATGCCTACTCCAGGAGAAGGGGCAGATATGCGTGTTGATCTTAAAACATGAAAAGAAGGCGCCACCCAGCCGTTCGGTGCGAACCGCGCCCGGTGGCCCACCCCCAGGGCGTGAGACCCCTCTACATATGTTCAGATCCATTCCGTCATCATCCCCCAGATATGAACGAGAATCCGTCGACAACCAACACAGGTCGTCGGAAGAGGAAAAACCTCCATCCCAGTTGCTTTATAAAAACGCTGTTTTAACCCCAAGCAACCAAGGCGTGCCAGTCAGTCGCCTGATGTTCAACAGAACACCCCGAGCTAGCACTATGCGTGCGTCGGGACACAACCACATCAATAAACAGGCTAGTTAGACCTGTCATTGAATCCCCAAGGTGCCCAGGGGAACGACAAGAGGGGTGTGATGCTTCCTAACCCCAACTCTTTTTAATAAAAAAGAAGGAAGCACCAACAGCATGAATCCCAGTCTGCACAGCCGGGAGTAAAAACTATTTATATTTTTACATCCAGTCACCCCTTCCACAGAGGATTTAGACCGAAATTCCCAGAAAGCCTTCCCACGTGAGTCGTAGAATGAAAAAGCCATGGCAACTGCGAGTCACGTGACCAACTAAAGTTACACATAAAAACGAGCGTAGCGGACCCGGAAGTCCTACGCTCTAACCCGACACTTTGACACCACAGACCTTACGTAAAGATCTACTCACGGAAGCCATCGTCATAGCAATGTAACGTACGCTATGATGGGGGGAAACCCCGCACATAACTCCTGGTTGTAATAGGAGCATAGTCAGGACAACCCTTCCCCCCCCCCCCCCAGCCAAGGCGTTTAACGGCTTGGCCCTGATTGGCCCAACAGGAGATGAGAAAACCCATTCGACCAATCAAGTGGGAAGGAGGGGTTTATTCGGCACCCCCTCACAAAACCCTTCCCCCTGCACACAATAACAACTTTAGCATATGATACCTTTGGTAGAATGCTAATGAAATAGCGCAAGCTAATACAATGCACGCTACCCACAGTTAACTGTGAACAGGGTTTACAACAAAACCAAGTCGTGTGCATGTGTGAATCCTACACCCGCATTCCATGTTGTACATAGAAAAACACTGATAGAGAGTATAACGGCTAGGCCGTGGAACGTGTGTATACGAGCATTACTGCAACTAACACAACAGTGTTGTAGTTCAACATTACTTCGTGTGTAAGCAACAGACCATACAACCAGCTTCTACCTGCATGTGGAGCGCCAGGCCGAGATAGAAACCCTTCTATAACCGCGTGAAAGCTGCAGACCTTGCTTTAATCTCATAACACGAACGTAACTCATCCATCAATGTATACCAATGTAGATTCACCCTTTTCAACCTTATCATATTTTGGTGAAGAAACACACAGTTTGTACAACCAAAAAATACAGTCCCCCTTTAGGGGACTTTTTATTTAATTAACAAATAATATGATAGGGCCGGGGAGGCGTAAACAGTGGGGACGGCATGGGGAAAAAAGTCACTGTCTAGCGGCGTCTGCTGCCTCGAGCCGCTCGGGCTTTGCCACCCCGAGAAGCCCCGGAGGGACGGTAGGCAATTGGTTGCTGGTCTCGTCGATCCCTACCGTCACCCCCGGTCGTAGATGGGCCAGCTACAGCAGCAGCACCGTCTCTCCTCCTGGCCTTCGTCAATGGGCCAGCAGTGGCGATGGAGGCAGTGGCAGCCACGGCTGAGGAACCTCGATGACGCGGAAGCCTTCTGACTCCACCAGCGACGACGGGAGGCGGAAAATGGGGTTGGAGTACGGACCTCTCCTCTGCCATCTCTCTGCATGTTGAGGTCATCAGCTGCAGGGCCTTCCCGAATAGTCCAGCATCGGAGAGGGTGGCCGTCAGAAGAGGAGACCTCTTCTTCTCCGGCACACGGGCCTGCTCCAGCCAAAGGTGGCGCTGGATCAGAGTAGCCAGGGCGCACACTATCCCAGAGGCTATGGCCTGCACCTGGGTCAGATGCAGGACAGCTCCTGCCGCCTGGGTGAGCTGATCATGTTGTACCTCCGACCGCTCCGTGCCGCCCGTCATTATCCCGGATACAAATCTAGCCAGCTGTGCGATGTTAGACGCAGCAGCCAGCGATTGTGTACCCGCGATGAATGACTGGTCACTCCAATACGCCAACCGCCTAGCCGATCTCCCTTGGAGAACCGGCTTGCATAACGGCTCCCACACCACATCCGGACAGAGGAGAGCGGCCATCGGCCTATCAAGCCGTGGCACACCCTCTCTCATACCTTCAACCAAACCCACCACCCGCGTAACTGGTACGTAGGCGGGAGTGAGGCCCATGATGTGGGACACCACCTGGCCCCGACGAACATAGGCCCCCATTGAGGGGAAAAATGGGTAGACAACGTCCACCCCTCTCACCGGGCGACGCTGCCAGAGATGACCTATTAAATCATCGGGGACAGGAGCAGGCAGAGGCTGCGGCAGCGGCACGCCGTTTGCAGTGGCCGCCACCGCCATAAGCTCAGGGAACAAAGCCCGCAGTTCCCCCTGCAGACTTTCCTCCACCGAACCCGCATCCCTCACATGCAGCAGGCTGCGACTGGTTAAGGAGCCACAGTCTAATGTGGCTGATAGTAGGGCATCCTGCTGAAGACGCCGAGGGGCTTCCCCGACATCCTCGAACAAGGCGCCCCAAGGAGACATATCACCCCCCTCCAGTGTTACCTGGACGGGTGGGATATTCGTCTCTACTGGGCCTTCAAACAAGAACCCGTCCGCCTCTACCATGTAGTCCTCTGTTTCCATTGGACAACTAGAGGCCGACGCATCCTCGCTGGTCTCCAGCAATTCCCCAAACCCAGGCCGTTCACGTCTGCAGGACACCATCTTGCGACGGGACCGAGCAGACGCAAAAAGCTTGCGTCTCAAATCCTCCGGAACCAACGGAACCGGCCGTTCAACAACGGACGATTCCCCGGAACCAGAGGAACCAGAGCCAGGACCAGGCCATCGCAGAGTCGACGGCACCGGTGCACTGGCTCCTCGGAGAGGCAAACTACCCATCGAATGCCTACCGGGCGTGGCTGCCGACCACGAAAGCGGCAACAGCCCCGCACCAGAACGCACGACGGAGGCGGGAATGGAGAACCGCTGGTGAAGAGTGATTCTGCGACTCTCCGAAGTAGACATTCTGACTTAGATTTTTCTCTTGAATATTTATGAGAAGAAAAAAATAAGCACAATGTAAACTCGTCTCAACTTTCTTCAACTAGCAACCTCGTCAAGTGGGGATCTACCAGGCACTTCCTTGTGGTGAAAGCGAAGAAGGAGGCGAGTAGGTGGCCACACACCTGCTTATGAAGGTAAGCTGATAGGGGTGTGGTCAGACGAATATTGGGATGTAAAGGTACATTGTGGAATTTTTATTCAGTGCGCGTGCACAGGCGAGGTACAGTGCAGAGAGTGACGCCGAGCGAGAGCCATTACGACACAGAACCCACCCAGAGGGGTCGAGGCAGAGAAGGCTGACATGATTGGCAGATGTCATGAACGTGCAGGGGCACACTCAACCGGGTAACCCGGAAGTTGACTCTGCTCCAACATACCAGGGAATCAACTACCCTCTCGGTACAGACGGTGGTTGTTCCTATAACCCCTCAAGAAAAAACTCCAACACACACCTGCAGGTATACACCAGCTATACCGCAGTACAAGTGTTTCAGTTTCCAAAATAGGGTTATCCCAGGCCTACGGTATCAACGAAACTTTACTTCGGACCGGGCCCGGCGGCCCGGGAAGCACACAGGATTACCAGAGGGGGTCCAGAAGACCAACCCAACAGCCCCCTCTTCGCCATGCGTGAGAGAGGAGCAAAAGAAGGAGAACCAGCCCCTTACAATAGTGCCAGGTACAAAAGAGTACCCAACAAAGGGTCTCCATAACGCCTAACCCTGTGACACCCGGGCCGACCCGGCATTTTCCCCCCTGAAAAAAGCCCAAGTCCCTCAGGGTACCAGAACAGCAGATCTGCATCCCCGGCGGACAACGGGTTAACTGACCTGGACCAGCGTGACCAGAACCAGTCCCGTGCCCTAACCACGCCGACATGCCTACTCCAGGAGAAGGGGCAGATGTGCGTGTTGATCTAAAACATGAAAAGAGGGCGCCACCCAGACGGGCCGGTTTGAACCGTGCTCGGTGGCCCACCCCAAGGGCGTGAGACCCCTCTACCTATGTTCTGATCTATTCCGTTAACATCCCCCAGATATGAACGAGAATCCGTCGAGACCCAGTAACAGGCTCTCGGAAGAGGAAAAAAACCCCATCCCAGTTGCTTTATAAAAACGCTGTTTTAATAACAAGTAACCAAGGCGTACTAGCCACCCGCATGATTCTTATCAGAAACACCCCGAGCCAGCACTATGTATGCGTCGGGACACAAAACACATCAATGGACAGTCTAACCAGACCCCACATTGATCCCTCAAGGCGCCTGGGAGAACGACAAGAAGGGTGTGGTGCTTCATATTCTCCACACTCTTTTATTAAAAAAGAAAGAAACACCGACTGACATGAATCCCACTTGACGCAGCCGAGGATAAAAACTGTTTACATTTTTATATCCCGTCATCCCTACCACAGAGGATAGACGGAACTCCCCAGAGAGACTTCCCACGTGAGCCATAGATTGAAAAGCCACGGTAACATTGAGTCATGTGACCAACCGACTCAAGTTACGCGTACATCGAGCGTAGTGTAACCTTAATTCCTACGCTCTATCCCGACACTTGACAATAACAGACCTTACATACGGGTCTAACTCACGGAAGCCATCGTCCAATAGCAACGTGCGTAGTGACGTGTGCTACGACGGGGGGAAACCCAAGACTCAACGCCTGTGATAGGTGCAGAGTCTGGGAAACCCTTCCCCCCCCCCTCCCTGCCAAGCCGCCTAACAGCTTGGCCCTGACTGAACTAATAAGAGAGGTAATAAACCCCCTGACCAATCAGAAGAGGGAAGGAGGGGTTTATCCGGTACCCCCTCACAAGCCCAATCCTTGCATACAACAACAACAAATAGCCATATGATACCTTTAGTAGCAATGCTAATGAATAGCGCAAGCTAATACAATGCATGCTAACCACAGACAATCTGTGAACAGGGTTTATAACAAGACCACCTCGTGGAGCCTCGGAGGGACGGTAAACGATCGGCGGCTGGTCTCGACGATCCCTACCGTCGCCTCCGGGCGTAGATGGGCCGGCTGTCGTAGCGGAGGCGCCCTCTCTCCTCCTGGCCTTCTTCACCGAAGGTCCAGCAGTGGCGGTGGTGGCAGCGGCGGCCACGGCGGAGGATCCTCGACGACGTGGCAGCCGTCTGACTCCACCGGCGACATCGGGAGGGGGGAAATGAGGCTGGAGCACGGAGCGCTCCTCCTGCATCTCTCTGCAAGTCGAGGTCATCAATTGCAGGGCCGTCCCGAATAGTCCAGCATCGGAGAGGGGTGCCGTCAGAAGTGGAACTCTCTTCTTCTCCGGCACACAAGCCTGCTCCAGCCAAAGGTGGCGCTGGATCAGAGTTGCCAGGGCGCGCACTTTCCCAGCGGCTATAGCCTGCGGCTGAGTCAGATGCAGGATGGCTCCTGCCGACTGGGCGAGCTGGTCATGTTGTCCATCAGTCAGCTCCGTGCCGCCCGTCAATATCCCGGACATGAATCTCGCCAGCTGCGCGATGTTAGACGCGGCAGCTAGAGATTGTGTTCCGGTGATAAATGACTGGTCGCTCCAATATGCCAACCGCCTCGCCGATTTCCCTTGGGGAACCGGCTTCCGTAATGGCTCCCACACCACCTCCAGACAAAGGAGCGCCGCCATCGGCCTATCAAGCCGTGGCACGCCCTCCTTCATACCGTCGACCAAACCCGCCACCCGCGTGACTTGCACGTAGGCAGGAGTAAGGCCTATGATGTGGGAGACCACCTGACCCTGACGGGGTCCTACTAATCACCCCAAAGTACCAGAAAATACCCCAAAATACCCCAATATACCCCAAAGTATACCCCAAAATACCAGAAAATACCTCAAAATACCCCAAAATACCCCAAAGTATACCCCAAAATACCCCAAAGTACCAGAAAATACCCCAAAATACCCCAAAGTATACCCCAAAATACCAGAAAATACCCCAAAATACCCCAAAGTACCCCAGAATACCCCAAAGTACCCCAAAATACCCCAAAGTATACCCCAAAGTACCAGAAAATACCAGAAAATACCCCAAAATACCCCAGAATACCCTACATTACCCCAAAGTATACCCGACAGTACCAGAAAATACCAGAAAATACCCCAAAATACCCTAAAATACCCCAAAGTATACCCCAAAGTACCAGAAAATACCCTAAAATACCCCAAAATACCCTAAAATACCCCAAAGTATACCCCAAAATACCAGAAAATACCAGAAAATACCCCAAAATACCCCAAAGTACCCCAAAATACCCCAAAGTATACCCCAAAGTACCAGAAAATACCAGAAAATACCCCAAAATACCATAAAATACCCCAAAGTATACCCCAAAGTACCAGACAATACCAGAAAATACCCCCAAATACAACAAAGTATACCCCAAAGTACCAGAAAATACCCCAAAATACCCCAAAGTACCCCAAAATACTCCAAAGTATACCCCAAAGTACCAGAAAATACCAGAAAATACCCCAAAGTATACCCCAAAGTACCAGAAAGTACCCCAAATAGTGTGTAATAGTGTAATAGTGTACTAGTAGTAATAGTGTGTAATAGTGTAATAGTGTGTAATAGTGTAATAGTGTGATAGTTTGTAATAGTGTAATAGTGTGTAATAGTGTGTAATAGTGTAATAGTGTGTAATAGTGTAATAGTGTGTAATAGTGTAATAGTGTAATAGTGTGCAATAGTGTAATAGTGTGTAATAGTGTGTAAAAGTGTAATAGTGTGCTAGTGTAATAGTGTGTAATAGTGTGTAATAATGTAATAGTGTGTAATAGTGTAATAGTGTGTAATAGTGTGTAATAGTGTAATAGTGTGTAATAGTGTAATAGTGTAATAGTGTGTAATAGTGTAATAGTGTGTAATAGTGTAATGGTGTGTGTAACTGAGGGGTACAATTCCCTGACTGTATTACTAGATATGATACTTACTACCACTACCTTTGTACTTAATATTCGGCCACCCAGTACACGGCATAAATATATTATGATGAACACTGTCACGTAGATGAAACGGATCCAACACAAATGTACGAATTAGAAATAGGTCTTTATTTCTACACAGCGATGGTGTGTAGAGCAAGCACTTAATCAAATCAATCACATTTATGAATGGGAATTAGTATGCACTTTTATGGCAAGAGTATTCGTCGATATATCAATAGAGAATGTCCAATCTCTGAAGGCGCAGGTGGTACATATACGACCTGGAATAGTTTAAGGAATAACAGCAATGATACTTGAATGATTATATACTGGATACACTAGGGGGGGGTTAATCCGGTCGCTTGTAAGCCGACAGGAGTAGGAAGGGGGGGGGGGTAGAATCCGGCTGCCTCATCCGGCCAAGGGTATCCCAGGTGAACCCACTGTAGTGCCGTTCAATGCGCCGGCGATCATTGGACCACAGATGAAAGCAGGTGGACTCTTTGTGGGCCGGCGTCCTCCGGTCCACGGAGGAGAGACGTGAAGCGACCTCGTCTTGCAGAGCGTCTCCTCACCTTGCGTCCTCTCCAGGGGGGGGGGGTTCCAACACACGGCAGTGTCGGGGGTCTTTATCCATGGAATAATCAACGTATACAAAGCATAATCCGTGCCGGGGAAGGCGGGCTGTCGTCGGTAGAATAATCCGGTATACAGGTCCACTCGCTCGTCGGCTCTGGGGCTCCTCGGGGGCAGCTTCACGTGGGGTCAACCACCCTGGATAAGCAGCCAGTTCTCTGCCCGAAACGATGGGGTACTGACTACGGTAGTATTCTCACCGCACGAAGCACTATATATTAACAGACTATTATTAGCTTAATAGACTACGTCCAACTCGACGATATAGTGCCAAATATGACTATTCAAATATTAATATACACGATGTCTCAATACCGATGGTAAGCCGAACTTGGCCTTACTCCCACACGTGGCGTCGCGGGGAGGCTTTACGTCTGTGACTCTATTGGAGGGTAAGAAACTGGACTGAAAAGGAAGTCCTACTTTAGTAGCGCAGTATATATACGCACTATGAACAAATAGTCCCATTAGTGGTGCGGTAGCCAGATTCCTACGCGGAACTAGGACTTGTTCGTACATGTTGAGCGGTACGTTTGAACTGGGTCTGGGGGTATGGCAGCCTGGCACCAAGGTCTCGACCAATAGTAGAATGGAGACTATTATGGGATGTTCAGTAGGCTAGAATGGATATTCAATGCATATTGTACAAGGAATATACAAGGGATATCAGGGAATATTAGAGAATATACAAATACAATTAAATATATATATATAAATAAATATATATATTCGGTTTAATCTGGCCCTTCACAACAGCCACCCCCTGATTGGTCCCAGACCTAATCAGTTAAACAGAGACAGATTAATCGCGTTGTCTATTTACACATAAGGGTTTGCTGTAGGGGTCAGTCAACTTCACAAAGTCATAGGGTTATAGGGTCATGGTCATCATCGATTGTGTCTGGGAGTCGGGGCAGTTCTATGAGCCTCGCCACGGGACGGGTGTAAGTGCGACCCTGGACGAGCACTTCAGCTGCTCGGACCTTGCCGTCGGCACCGGTGATCACTTTGCTTACGCGGCCGGCCGGCCACGTAGCTCTGGGCAGTGATTGATCAATAATCATGACGACTGTTCCTTCTGTCAAATTGTCTCTCTCCTTTACCCACTTCTGGCGGGTCTGTAGAGACGGTAGGTAGTGCAGTAGGAAACTGCTCCAAAACTTGTCGGCTAATACTTGGCTGTACCTCCACATTCGTCGGCCGTTCGCTTCTTCAGGCCGGTACATTGTCTGGGGTAATGCAGGATCTAGCCGCCCCATCAGGAGTGTGTTGGGGGTAACTGGGTCGATATCCGCCACATCACTGGAGACATATCCGAGGGGCTTCGAGTTAAGTACTCCCTCAATCTCCGTGAGGACTGTCATTAGGACTTCTTCCGCCACAGTCTGGGCCCCAAGTACTGCGTACAGGGCTGTCTTTATGGAGCGCACTTCTCGTTCCCAAGTGCCACCGAAGTGGGGTGCGTTTGGGGGGTTGAATTGGAAATCAACCTGTGCTGGAGCGAGGTGGGTCTTAAGTTCTGGGCCCATAGCTTGGAAGCTCTCTCTCAGCTCTCTTTCGCCGCCTTTGAAGTTTGTCCCATGATCGGACAATAGGGTAGACGGTCTTCCTTTCCGTGATGTGAATCTACGGAAGGCCATAAGGAATGAGTCTGTGCTCATGGTCGGGAGAAGCTCGATGTGTATCGCTCTGGTGGTCATGCATTTGAATACAATACCCCACCGCTTCTCGGTTCCTCTTCCTTTCTTTATGTGCAGCGGGCCAAAGCAGTCCATACCCGTTGAGTGGAATGGCTTGTCACCGATTCGGAGGCGACATGGAGGAAGGTCAGCCATCCTTGGTATGCTGGGCTGCGCGCGCCACTTGCGGCAGTCTGGACATGTTCGCTGGAAGCGTCGTACCGCCTCTCTTCCTTGTAGGATCCAGTAACGACGTCTGATTTCCGCGAAGACTCTTTCTGCTCCTGCGTGATGTACATCCTCATCGTATTTCTTTATAATCAGCTCTGTGACCTTGTGTCGGCTGTTCAATACGATCGGGTATTTAATGTCATCCGGTAGATTGGGGGCTCTGCGTAGGCGACCACCCACTCTGATGAGGGTATGAGCGTCGCTCTCGGGGGCCAGATGAATTAATCTGCTGTCGGATGGGACGGGCTTTCCTCCCTGTAGACAGGCCAATTCATCGGGGAACGAGTCTCTCTGGGCTCGCTGCAGTAGAAGCAATTCTGCTTCCTCGTAGTTAGCTGCTGACATATCAGCGGGGGACTTGCACTCCGGGTGGTACCGCAGGAATGTTCTTTGTTGTGCACTCTCTATGGACGTGCAATCGTCTATGTTAGGGTCGGTGGAGGCTACGGTGCTCAATCCACAGAACACAGACTTCTTATTTTCCACCTCCTCTGGACTTGCTTCCCTCGGGATAGGCATGGGCCACTGTCCTTCCGGGAGTCTTAGGAATGCGGGGCCGTCACTGTAAGCATTGTGACGGGTGAGGTCATCCAGGGGCATCCCCCGGGTGATGACGTCAGCTGGGTTCTGTTTTGTATCAACGTAGCGCCACTCTGTTTCTCCGGTTAACTCTTCGGTTAAGTCTTGAATCTCGGTGACTCTGACTCCCACGAAGACTTTGTACTTGCATGAGTCCGATTTGATCCAGGCGAGTACTGTCGTGGAATCTGACCACAGGATTGTTCTAGACACCGGTATGGTGAGCTCACGTTGGATGAGCGTGGCTAGGTGCGCTCCGGCTAGGGCTGCGCAGAGCTCTAGACGTGGGATAGATTGTTGCTTGCGTGGGGCTATTCTCGAGCGGGCGAGGACAAATGCTGTGTAGATCTCTCCCCCCCTTTCTTGGGCCCGCAAGTAGGCTACTGATCCGTATGCGACCTCTGAGGCGTCACTGAAGACGTGTAAGTCCATTTTACATGTCTCTGGCCTCACCGTGGGTGGGAAGTAGCTTCGGCGCATATTAACGCCTGGGAGTGAGTGGAGCTCCATCTCCCACTCTCTCCAGGTGGATGCAAGGTGTGCGGGAATGGGGTCGTCCCAGCCCTGGTCCTTGTCCCACAATGCTCGTACAATCATTTTTGCCCTGGTGGTGTACGGTAGAATACATCCTAGCGGGTCATATTGTCGGGCGAGTGTTGTGTACACACTCCGTCTGGTGGTCGGCGCCGCCGCCGGCCTTCCCTGCTCCGTAGTCAGGGGCTTGTGTCTGTAGTGAAGCGAATCTGTTTTGAATCGCCACACCAATCCCAGGGTCATCTCCTGGGCTTCTCCCGGGATTGTAGCCATCCAGGTCTCGCTGCTGGCTGCCTTGTCCTCGGAGGAGAGGCTGCGCAGTACTTGCGGATCGCTGCTGGCCCACTGCCTGAGATCAAAGCCGCCTTTGATCAATGAGGCGCGGAGTTTAATCAGGAGAGCCTCGGCTTCTTCCTGGGTTGAAAGGCTTTGTAGACAGTTGTCTACGTAGAAGCTGTTCTTTACGCTGTGTCGGACCTCTTCGTCCGCTGCTGGGTCCTCTGCTACATGTTTCTGTAGTGCAAATGTAGCACAGCAGGGGCTGCACGTCGTTCCGAAGGGGAGGACTTCCCATTGGTAGATGGCTGGGTGCTCATCTCCTGGCTTCTCTCTCCATAGGAACCGTAACAGGGGCTTGTCCTCCTCTACTAATCTCACCTGCAGGAACATTCCTTTAATGTCCCCGCTGATGGCCACCTTTTCCTGGCGGAAGCGGAGTAGAACGCCGAGTAGGGAGGGGCCGAGTGTGGGACCGGGCAGTAACTCTTTATTCAGATTTTGGGATCCGATCTGGTAGCTGCAGTTAAATACTATGCGGTCTTTACCGTTGTGATGGACCTTGTGGTGAGGCACGTACCACGATTCAGTGGTCTGGTCAGCCTCTTTAATGTCCATCTTTGTGACGTGTCCCGCTGTGATGAGCTTCTCAATCTCAGCGCGGTATACACTCTCTTGGGCGGGGTTCTTGGCTAAGCGCCGCTCCGTGTTCAGCAGGTACCGTTCTGTGGCGTCTGTCTTGGCGTGGAAAGTAGGCATTCCTTCTCGCCGCAGGAGTGGCGTGGCGTATCTCAACACGCCGTTGACCGGGACTCTCTTGGTCCCTGTCTCGAGGAGGTGAATGGCGTAAATGTCATCTTTAGAGCGAATGTCTTTCTTTCCGTTCTTAAAGGGCATTTGTTCCAAGGTCCATAGCCGCTCTACGTGTTGCAGGAGTGCGGTTTCTCCCTCCGTGACTCGGGAGTGGAGACATCTAGTGGCTGTACTTCGGTTGAGAGATTTGGCGAGCGGGCCTTGGAGAGTCCATCCCAAACGGGTCTCGACTGCTGCAGGACAGCCTCGGGGTCTGGTATGAACCCGGTCTATCGGGACAATGAGGTCTGCATGGTCGGAGCCTATCAACAGGGTCGGCATAGCATTGTCTATGAGCGGGATCGGTAGCTTGCGCAGATGTACATATTTCTCCATCAGCTTGGCGACGGGGTATGTGTACCGCGACAGTCCTATTTCTTGGCTGGTGAAAGCGTCTGTAATCTGGTACCGTCGCTCAGGCTGGCCGCTTGCTGCGATAGAGAATGAGACATTCTCGCCCTTTATCGTCTTCAAATCTCGTCTTATTGTCCGAATTGTCATTTGGGTTTCGCTTCCCCGCAGCCCTAGCTGGGCCGCAGCGGAGGCGAGCAGAAGGGTCTTCTCTGACCCGTCATCGAGGACGGCGTAAGTGTCCAGGACTTTATTCTGGTAGCTTAGTGTCACACGCACTACTTTTAGGAGTACTCGGGCTCCACTGCTGCTGGCGGGATCGATGTACATGACGCTCGCTTTGCTGCTGGGTGGTGCGGGTGAAGGGCGCCGTCTGTTACTGTCGTGAAGTATGTCCAGATGGGCTCCATCGCACTTGGTGCACCTTTTCTTTAAGCGGCATTCGGCTGCCATGTGTGAGCGCGCACAGCGAAAACAGCGCTTGTTGGACTTTATCCATTGACTTGCTTCCTCCGCGTTCAGCTTGGGGAAGGAGTCACATTGCGCTAGCCAGTGTTCTTTCTCACAGTAGGGGCACACTATCTTCCACTTCTCCGTTCTGGAGGGGGTACTGTGGCTCCTGCTGCTCGGTACTGACTCCGATTGGTGCATCACAGTCACCGATCTTCTTCCATCATTTAGTCGTCTGGTTCCTTCTCTGGAGCCAGGGGTGCTCCGTCCGAATGTATCTAGCCGTAGGCTGCTGACTTCTCTCGCCAGGAAGTCTGCTAGATCGAGGAGGTTCGGTTCGGGGCCATTCGGGTCTCGGTGGTCTCTCTGCCGCCTAAAACGCTCCTGTCGAGCGGGCGGCAGCTTCTCCAAGATCCTTTCCACATTTGAGTTGGCGTAAAGTTCATGCCTCCCCTTCTCTCTCTGCGCTCCCAACATCCCTACCAGGGACTGCACTCTGATGGACAGGTCGTCCAGTGCTCGATTGTCTATTGCTGGGGGTAAGCGGTCGATGTGTCGGATCTCCTGGATCACGTAATCCCATATGCGCCCATACCTCTGGTCCAATGCTACCAGCGCTGCTGTGTATGGGGTGGTGGAAGTCGCGTAGGCGAGCGCTATATTATGTGCGCGGGGTACCTTTAAGTGCTTCAGTAGGATGGCGTATTTGTGGCGTTCATCCAATACATCCACCAACATGGTCTCCAGACACATGCGGAGTTCTGTATACTGGGCCCGGTTCTCTTGGGTGAAGTCGGGTACCATAGGTGTGCCAATGTATGACGCTGACTGTGGATACATCGGCGAGCGTTGGGGGAGAGGCCTCCTAGGCGAGTCTCCTCCCGCTCCTTGGTATGGGCTGGTACCGGCAGTGTACCATGGCCCGCTTGTCCAGGTGCTGTTCCTCGGTGCGGGTCGTGCGTCGTGCTCACCCGTGTATAGAGTCGGGGGTCTGTAGCGCAGCTCCGCGGGAGTATAGCCTGGGCTGTACCGGACCTCCTGGTCCGGTAGAGTACTGTGCTGTCGTCGGGCGTGGTTCTCCTCCTCTTCCTCTTCGTCTTCAGTTAGGTCATCCAGTGCTTGTAGTCTCTGGTTTAGCCTCTCCGCAGGATATGCTGCTCCTTCCCGGTTGCTAGGTCTCGCTTGGACCGGTGGGGGGAGGTGGTCTGTGGGGGGTATAGACCTCGTCTGTTGGTCAAGTTCAGGGTTGTTTACTCGGCTAGGGGATGCCGCCCTGGAGGTGTGTCTAGACGAGTTCCTGGAGCCTCTGGCGGAGGGAGAGGGTGTTGTCCGTCTGATCAGCTGTTCTATTAGTTGCGCTTGCTGTCTGTCGCGCTCTGCGTCCCGTAGAGCACCAGCAGCTGCTCGCTGGCTGTCTGCTCGGTCTCGGGCCACATTCTCTTCTCTCTGAATGCGTCTTATTTCTAGACGTATATGCTCTTCTTCGCTCCGCTGCTGGATCTGCAGTCGGTCGCGTTCAGCAGCGGCGTTCAGGCTGATGAGGAAGGCCTGCTGTAGGGTCCTCTCTGCCTCGCTGGGAGAAGGCGGTTGTATAGGGGAGCCTTCCCTCGGGGTACTCCTTGCGGAGCCTTGGAGCTCTATCTCCACGGTGCTCTCCCCGTCTTCTTCCGTGCCGAGTTCTCTCTCGGTAGCGTTGTATTCCTCCCGGGACTCATCTGGGACTACTTCTTCAGTACTGGCGGGGTGTGAAGTCATGTCTGGTTCCCACTGGTCCCCACCGTGAACTTGGTCAGTTACATTAGAACCCGTAGGGGCCTCTATGGTCGGGGTAGTCTGGGCGTTGGGGTTAGACATACTTTTACTTTCTAGTTTTACCGCGTTTACTGTTAGTAGAAGACTAGGTTGTTGACTGACAGCGTAAGCCTCTAAGTACTGAGGGAGCCGTCGTTCGCGCTGCGGGCGTTGGTTAGGAGGATCGTTTCGTGGAGTGTTCATCATAGGCCATTTCAATATTAATAACACTATATTAATATTACACTAATTACCCCTCCGGCTCGAAGGACCAATTGTAACTGAGGGGTACAATTCCCTGACTGTATTACTAGATATGATACTTACTACCACTACCTTTGTACTTAATATTCGGCCACCCAGTACACGGCATAAATATATTATGATGAACACTGTCACGTAGATGAAACGGATCCAACACAAATGTACGAATTAGAAATAGGTCTTTATTTCTACACAGCGATGGTGTGTAGAGCAAGCACTTAATCAAATCAATCACATTTATGAATGGGAATTAGTATGCACTTTTATGGCAAGAGTATTCGTCGGTATATCAATAGAGAATGTCCAATCTCTGAAGGCGCAGGTGGTACATATACGACCTGGAATAGTTTAAGGAATAACAGCAATGATACTTGAATGATTATATACTGGATACACTAGGGGGGGGTTAATCCGGTCGCTTGTAAGCCGACAGGAGTAGGAAGGGGGGGGGGGGGTAGAATCCGGCTGCCTCATCCGGCCAAGGGTATCCCAGGTGAACCCACTGTAGTGCCGTTCAATGCGCCGGCGATCATTGGACCACAGATGAAAGCAGGTGGACTCTTTGTGGGCCGGCGTCCTCCGGTCCACGGAGGAGAGACGTGAAGCGACCTCGTCTTGCAGAGCGTCTCCTCACCTTGCGTCCTCTCCAGGGGGGGGGGGTTCCAACACACGGCAGTGTCGGGGGTCTTTATCCATGGAATAATCAACGTATACAAAGCATAATCCGTGCCGGGGAAGGCGGGCTGTCGTCGGTAGAATAATCCGGTATACAGGTCCACTCGCTTGTCGGCTCTGGGGCTCCTCGGGGGCAGCTTCACGTGGGGTCAACCACCCTGGATAAGCAGCCAGTTCTCTGCCCGAAACGATGGGGTACTGACTACGGTAGTATTCTCACCGCACGAAGCACTATATATTAACAGACTATTATTAGCTTAATAGACTACGTCCAACTCGACGATATAGTGCCAAATATGACTATTAAAATATTAATATACACGATGTCTCAATACCGATGGTAAGCCGAACTTGGCCTTACTCCCACACGTGGCGTCGCGGGGAGGCTTTACGTCTGTGACTCTATTGGAGGGTAGTGTAATAGTGTGTAATAGTGTAATAGTGTGTAATAGTGTAATAGTGTAATAGTGTAATAGTGTAATAGTGTAATACTGTAATAGTGTAATAGTGTGTAATAGTGTAATAGTGTAATAGTGTGTAATAGTGTAATAGTGGGCTAGTGTAATAGTGTAATGGTGTGTAATAGTGTAATAGTGTGTAATAGTGTAATAGTGTGTAATAGTGTAATAGTGTAATAGTGTGTAATAGTGTAATAGTGTGTAATAGTGTAATAGTGTGTAATAGTGTAATAGTGTGTAATAGTGTAATAGTGTAATAGTGTGTAATAGTGTAATAGTGTGCTAGTGTAATAGTGTAATAGTGTGTAATAGTGTGTAATAGTGTAATAGTGTGCTAGTGTAATAGTGTAATAGTGTGCTAGTGTGTAATAGTGTAATAGTGTGTAATAGTGTAGTGTGTAATAGTGTAATAGTGTAATAGTGTGTAATAGTGTAATAGTGTGTAATAGTGTCTATTACACTATTACACACTATTACACTATTACACTATTACACACTATTACACTATTACACTATTACACACTATTACACTATTACACACATTAATAGTGTAATAGTGTAATAGTGTAATAGTGTGTAATAGTGTAATAGTGTGTAATAGTGTAATGGTGTGTAATAGTGTAATAGTGTAATTTTGTGTAATAGTGTGTAATAGTGTAATAGAGTGTAATAGTGTAATAGTGTGTAATAGTGTAATAGTGTAATAGTGTGTAATAGTGTAATAGTGTGTAATAGTGTAATAGTGTGCTAGTGTAATTGTAACTGAGGGGTACAATTCCCTGACTGTATTGTTAGATATGATACTTACTACCACTACCTCTTGTACTTTAGACTCTGGCCACCCAGTACTAGGCATAAATAATTATGGTAAACACTCCCACGTAGATGAAACGATCCAACACAAATGTACCAAGTCGAAAGTCTGCGTTTAATAATAATTAATACATAGCAAAAGGTATGTAGAGCAATCACTTAATTACATTTATGATTTGAAATAGGATGCACTTTTATGGCAAATGAGTATTCGTTGGTATATCAATAGAGAACGTCCAATCTCTGGTGGCGCAGGCGGTAAATATACAACCTGGAATATTTAAGGAATAATAGCAATGATACTTTAATGATTATAGAACTGGATACACTAGGGGGGAATTCCGGTCGCTTGTAAGACAACTGGAGAAGGGGGGGGGGGTAGAGTCTGGCTGTATCCGTCTGGCCGAGGGTATCCTGGGAGAACCCACGGTTGTGCGGCTCGGTGCCTCAGCGATCCTCGATCCACAGATGAAAGCAGTTGGACTCTCTGTGGGCCGGCTTCCTCCGGTCCACGATGGAGAGACGTGAAGCGACCTCGTCGTGTAGAGCGTCTCCTCACCTGTCGTCCTCTCCGGGGGGGGGTTTTCCAACACACGGCAGTGTTGGTCTTTATCCATAGAATAATCACTGTATACAAAGCATAATCCGTGCCTGGGAAGGCGGGCTGTCGTCGGTAGAATAATCCGGTATGCAGGTCCACTCGCTCGTCGGCTCTGGGGCTCCTCGGGTGCAGCCTCACATGGGGTCGGCCACCCTGGATAAGCAGCCAGTTCTACCCGAAACGATGGGGGTACTGACTACGATAGTATTCTCACCGCACGAAGCACTACATATGAATAGACTATTATTAGCTTAATAGACTACGTCCAACTCGACGATATAGTGCCAAATATGACTATTCAAATATTAATATACACGATGTCTCAATACCGATGGTAGGCCGAACTTGGCCTTACTCCCACACGTGGCGTCGCGGGGAGGCTTTACGTCTGTCACTCTATTGGAGGGTAAGAAACTGGACTAAAAAGGAAGTCCTACTTTAGTAGCGCAGTATATATACGCACTATGAACAAATAGTACCATTAGTGGTGCGGTAGCCAGATTCCTACGCGGAACTAGGACTTGTTCGTACATGTTGAGCGGTACGTTTGAACTGGGTCTGGGGGGTATGGCAGCCTGGCACCAAGGTCTCGACCAATAGTAGAATGGAGACTATTATGGGATGTTCAGTAGGCTAGAATGGATATTCAATGCATATTGTACAAGGAATATACAAGGGATATCAGGGAATATTAGAGAATATACAAATACAATTAAATATATATATATAAATAAATATATATATTCGGTTTAATCTGGCCCTTCACAACAGCCACCCCCTGATTGGTCCCAGACCTAATCAGTTAAGCAGAGACAGATTAATTGCGTTGTCTATTTACGCATAAGGGTTTGCTGTAGGGGTCAGTCAACTTCACAAAGTCATAGGGTTATGGGGTCATGGTCATCATCGATTGTGTCTGGGAGTCGGGGAAGTTCTATGAGCCTCGCCGCGGGACGGGTGTAAGTGCGACCCTGGACAAGCACTTCAGCTGCTCGGACCTTGCCGTCGGCACCGGTGATCACTTTGCTTACGCGGCCGGCCGGCCACATAGCTCTGGGCAGTGATTGATCAATAATCATGACGACTGTTCCTTCTGTCAAATTGTCTCTCTCCTTTACCCACTTCTGGCGGGTCTGTAGAGACAGTAGGTAGTGCAGTAGGAAACTGCTCCAAAACTTGTCGGCTAATACTTGGCTGTACCTCCACATTCGTCGGCCGTTCGCTTCTTCAGGCCGGTACATTGTCTGGAGTAACGCGGGATCTAGCCGCCCCATCAGGAGTGTGTTGGGGGTAACTGGGTCGATATCCGCCACATCGCTGGAGACGTAGCCGAGGGGCTTAGAGCTCAATACTCCCTCAATCTCCGTGAGGACTGTCATTAGGACTTCTTCCGCCACAGTCTGGGCCCCAAGTACTGCGTACAGGGCTGTCTTTATGGAACGCACTTCCCGTTCCCAAGTACCACCGAAGTGGGGTGCGTTTGGGGGGTTGAATTGGAAGTCAATCTGTGCTGGAGCGAGGTGGGTCTTAAGTTCTGGGCCCATAGCTTGGAAGCTCTCTCTCAGCTCTCTTTCGCCGCCTTTGAAGTTTGTCCCATGATCGGACAATAGTGTAGACGGTCTTCCTTTCCGTGATGTGAATCTACGGAAGGCCATAAGGAATGAGTCTGTGCTCATGGTCGGGAGAAGCTCGATGTGTATCGCTCTGGTGGTCATGCATTTGAATACAATACCCCACCGCTTCTCGGTTCCTCTTCCTTTCTTTATGTGCAGCGGGCCAAAGCAGTCCATACCCGTTGAGTGGAATGGCTTGTCACCGATTCGGAGGCGACATGGAGGAAGGTCAGCCGTCCTTGGTATGCTGGGCTGCGCGCGCCACTTGCGGCAGTCTAGACATGTTCGCTGGAAGCGTCGTACCGCCTCTCTTCCTTGTAGGATCCAGTAACGACGTCTGATCTCCGCGAAGACTCTTTCTGCTCCTGCGTGATGTACATCCTCATCGTATTTCTTTATAATCAGCTCTGTGACCTTGTGTCGGCTGTTCAATACGATCGGGTATTTAATGTCATCCGGTAGATTGGGGGCTCTGCGTAGGCGGCCACCCACTCTGATGAGGGTATGAGCGTCGCTCTCGGGGGCCAGATGAATTAATCTGCTGTCGGATGGGACGGGCTTTCCTCCCTGTAGACAGGCCAATTCATCGGGGAACGAGTCTCTCTGGGCTCGCTGCAGTAGAAGCAATTCTGCTTCCTCGTAGTTAGCTGCTGACATTTCAGCGGGGGACTTACACTCCGGGTGGTGCCGCAGGAATGTCCTTTGTTGTGCACTCTCTATGGTAGTGCAATCATCTATGTTGGGGTCTGCGGAGATAACAGTGCTCAATCCACAGAACATAGGTTTCTTATTCTCAGCCTCCTCTTGACTTGCTTCCCTCGGGATAGGCGTGGGCCACTCTCCTTCCGGGAGCTTTAGGAATGTTGGGCCGTCACTGTAGACATTGCGACGGGTGAGGTCATCTAGGGGCATTCCCCGGGTGATGACGTCAGCTGGGTTCTGTTTTGTATCAACGTAGCGCCACTCTGTTTCTCCGGTTAACTCTTCGGTTAAGTCTTGAATCTCTGTGACTCTGACTCCCACGAAGACTTTGTACTTGCATGAGTCCGATTTGATCCAGGCGAGTACTGTCGTGGAATCTGACCACAGGATTGTTCTAGACACCGGTATGGTGAGCTCACGTTGGATGAGCGTGGCTAGGTGCGCTCCGGCTAGGGCTGCGCAGAGCTCTAGACGTGGGATAGATTGTTGCTTGCGTGGGGCTATTCTCGAGCGGGCGAGGACAAATGCTGTGTAGATCTCTCCCCCCTCTTCTTGGGCCCGCAAGTAGGCTACTGATCCGTATGCGACCTCTGAGGCGTCACTGAAGACGTGTAAGTCCATTTTACATGTCTCTGGCCTCACCGTGGGTGGGAAGTAGCTTCGGCGCATATTAACGCCTGGGAGTGAGTGGAGCTCCATCTCCCACTCTCTCCAGGTGGATGCAAGGTGTGCGGGAATGGGGTCGTCCCAGCCCTGGTCCTTGTCCCACAATGCTCGTACAATCATTTTTGCCCTGGTGGTGTACGGTAGAATACATCCTAGCGGGTCATATTGTCGGGCGAGTGTTGTGTACACACTCCATCTGGTGGTCGGCGCCGCCGCCGGCCTTCCCTGCTCCGTAGTCAGGGGCTTGTGTCTGTAGTGAAGCGAATCTGTTTTGAATCGCCACACCAATCCCAGGGTCATCTCCTGGGCTTCTCCCGGGATGGTAGCCATCCAGGTCTCGCTGCTGGCTGCCTTGTCCTCGGAAGAGAGGCTGCGCAGTACTTGCGGATCGCTGCTGGCCCACTGCCTGAGATCAAAGCCGCCTTTGATCAATGAGGCGCGGAGTTTAATCAGGAGAGCCTCGGCTTCTTCCTGGGTTGAAAGGCTTTGTAGACAGTTGTCTACGTAGAAGCTGTTCTTTACGCTGTGTCGGACCTCTTCGTCCGCTGCTGGGTCCTCTGCTACATGTTTCTGTAGTGCAAATGTAGCACAGCAGGGGCTGCACGTCGTTCCGAAGGGGAGGACTTCCCATTGGTAGATGGCTGGGTGCTCATCTCCTGGCTTCTCTCTCCATAGGAACCGTAACAGGGGCTTGTCCTCCTCTACTAATCTCACCTGCAGGAACATTCCTTTAATGTCCCCGCTGATGGCCACCTTTTCCTGGCGGAAGCGGAGTAGAACGCTGAGTAGGGAGGGGCCGAGTGTGGGACCGGGCAGTAACTCTTTATTCAGATTTTGGGATCCGATCTGGTAGCTGCAGTTAAATACTATGCGGTCTTTACCGTTGTGATGGACCTTGTGGTGAGGCACGTACCACGATTCAGTGGTCTGGTCAGCCTCTTTAATGTCCATCTTTGTGACGTGTCCCGCTGTGATGAGCTTCTCAATCTCTGCGCGGTATACACTCTCTTGGGCGGGGTTCTTGGCTAAGCGCCGCTCCGTGTTCAGCAGGTACCGTTCTGTGGCGTCTGTCTTGGCGTGGAAAGTAGGCATTCCTTCTCGCCGCAGGAGTGGCGTGGCGTATCTCAACACGCCGTTGACCGGGACTCTCTTGGTCCCTGTCTCGAGGAGGTGAATGGCGTAAATGTCATCTTTAGAGCGAATGTCTTTCTTTCCGTTCTTAAAGGGCATTTGTTCCAAGGTCCATAGCCGCTCTACGTGTTGCAGGAGTGCGGTTTCTCCCTCTGTGACTCGGGAGTGGAGACATCTAGTGGCTGTACTTCGGTTGAGAGATTTGGCGAGCGGGCCTTGGAGAGTCCATCCCAAACGGGTCTCGACTGCTGCAGGACAGCCTCGGGGTCCGGTATGAACCCGGTCTATCGGGACAATGAGGTCTGCATGGTCGGAGCCTATCAACAGGGTCGGCATAGCATTGTCTATGAGCGGGATCGGTAACTTGCGCAGATGTGCATATTTCTCCATCAGCTTGGCGACGGGGTATGTGTACCGCGACAGTCCTATTTCTTGGCTGGTGAAAGCGTCTGTAATCTGGTACCGTCGCTCAGGCTGGCCGCTTGCTGCGATAGAGAATGAGACATTCTCGCCCTTTATCGTCTTCAAATCTCGTCTTATTGTCCGAATTGTCATTTGGGTTTCGCTTCCCCGCAGCCCTAGCTGGGCCGCAGCGGAGGCGAGCAGAAGGGTCTTCTCTGACCCGTCATCGAGGACGGCGTAAGTGTCCAGGACTTTATTCTGGTAGCTTAGTGTCACACGCACTACTTTTAGGAGTACTCGGGCTCCACTGCTGCTGGCGGGATCGATGTACATGACGCTCGCTTTGCTGCTGGATGGTGCGGGTGAAGGGCGCCGTCTGTTACTGTCGTGAAGTATGTCCAGATGGGCTCCATCGCACTTGGTGCACCTTTTCTTTAAGCGGCATTCGGCTGCCATGTGTGAGCGCGCACAGCGAAAACAGCGCTTGTTGGACTTTATCCATTGACTTGCTTCCTCCGCGTTCAGCTTGGGGAAGGAGTCACATTGCGCTAGCCAGTGTTCTTTCTCACAGTAGGGGCACACTATCTTCCACTTCTCCGTTCTGGAGGGGGTACTGTGGCTCCTGCTGCTCGGTACTGACTCCGATTGGTGCATCACAGTCACCGATCTTCTTCCATCATTTAGTCGTCTGGTTCCTTCTCTGGAGCCAGGGTGCTCCGTCCGAATGTATCTAGCCGTAGGCTGCTGACTTCTCTCGCCAGGAAGTCTGCTAGATCGAGGAGGTTCGGTTCGGGGCCATTCGGGTCTCGGTGGTCTCTCTGCCGCCTAAAACGCTCCTGTCGAGCGGGCGGCAGCTTCTCCAAGATCCTTTCCACATTTGAGTTGGCGTAAAATTCATGCCTCCCCTTCTCTCTCTGCGCTCCCAACATCCCTACCAGGGACTGCACTCTGATGGACAGGTCGTCCAGTGCTCGATTGTCTATTGCTGGGGGTAAGCGGTCGATGTGTCGGATCTCCTGGATCACGTAATCCCATATGCGCCCATACCTCTGGTCCAATGCTACCAGCGCTGCTGTGTATGGGGTGGTGGAAGTCGCGTAGGCGAGCGCTATATTATGTGCGCGGGGTACCTTTAAGTGCTTCAGTAGGATGGCGTATTTATGGCGTTCATCCAATACATCCACCAACATGGTCTCCAGACACATGCGGAGTTCTGTATACTGGGCCCGGTTCTCTTGGGTGAAGTCGGGTACCATAGGCGTGCCAATGTATGATGCTGACTGTGGATACATCGGCGAGCGTTGGGGGAGAGGCCTCCTAGGCGAGTCTCCTCCCGCTCCTTGGTATGGGCTGGTACCGGCAGTGTACCATGGCCCGCTTGTCCAGGTGCTGTTCCTCGGTGCGGGTCGTGCGTCGTGCTCACCCGTGTATAGAGTCGGGGGTCTGTAGCGCAGCTCCGCGGGAGTATAGCCTGGGCTGTACCGGACCTCCTGGTCCGGTAGAGTACTGTGCTGTCGTCGGGCGTGGTTCTCCTCCTCTTCCTCTTCGTCTTCAGTTAGGTGGTCCAGTGCTTGTAGTCTCTGGTTTAGCCTCTCCACAGGATATGCTGCTCCTTCCCGGTTGCTAGGTCTCGCTTGGACCGGTGGGGGGAGGTGGTCTGTGGGGGGTATAGACCTCGTCTGTTGGTCAAGTTCAGGGTTGTTTACTCGGCTAGGGGATGCCGCCCTGGAGGTGTGTCTAGACGAGTTCCTGGAGCCTCTGGCGGAGGGAGAGAGTGTTGTCCGTCTGATCAGCTGTTCTATTAGTTGCGCTTGCTGTCTGTCGCGCTCTGCGTCCCGTAGAGCACCAGCAGCTGCTCGCTGGCTGTCTGCTCGGTCTCGGGCCACATTCTCTTCCATCTGAATGCGTCTTATTTCTAGACGTATATGCTCTTCTTCGCTCCGCTGCTGGATCTGCAGTCGGTCGCGTTCAGCAGCGGCGTTCAGGCTGATGAGGAAGGCCTGCTGTAGGGTCCTCTCTGCCTCGCTGGGAGAAGGCGGTTGTATAGGGGAGCCTTCCCTCGGGGTACTCCTTGCGGAGCCTTGGAGCTCTATCTCCACGGTGCTCTCCCCGTCTTCTTCCGTGCCGAGTTCTCTCTCGGTAGCGTTGTATTCCTCCCGGGACTCATCGGGGACTACTTCTTCAGTACTGGCGGGGTGTGAAGTCATGTCTGGTTCCCACTGGTCCCCACCGTGAGCTTGGTCAGTTACATTAGAACCCGTAGGGGCCGCTATGGTCGGGGTAGTCTGGGCGTTGGGGTTAGACATACTTTTACTTTCTAGTTTTACCGCGTTTACTGTTAGTAGAAGACTAGGTTGTTGACTGACAGCGTAAGCCTCTAAGTACTGAGGGAGCCGTCGTTCGCGCTGCGGGTGTTGGTTAGGAGGATCGTTTCGTGGAGTGTTCATCATAGGCCATTTCAATATTAATAACACTATATTAATATTACACTAATTACCCTCCGGCTCGAAGGACCAATTGTAACTGAGGGGTACAATTCCCTGACTGTATTGTTAGATATGATACTTACTACCACTACCTCTTGTACTTTAGACTCTGGCCACCCAGTACTAGGCATAAATAATTATGGTAAACACTCCCACGTAGATGAAACGATCCAACACAAATGTACCAAGTCGAAAGTCTGCGTTTAATAATAATTAATACATAGCAAAAGGTATGTAGAGCAATCACTTAATTACATTTATGATTTGAAATAGGATGCACTTTTATGGCAAATGAGTATTCGTTGGTATATCAATAGAGAACGTCCAATCTCTGGTGGCGCAGGCGGTAAATATACAACCTGGAATATTTAAGGAATAATAGCAATGATACTTTAATGATTATAGAACTGGATACACTAGGGGGGAATTCCGGTCGCTTGTAAGACAACTGGAGAAGGGGGGGGGGGGGGGGTAGAGTCTGGCTGTATCCGTCTGGCCGAGGGTATCCTGGGAGAACCCACGGTTGTGCGGCTCGGTGCCTCAGCGATCCTCGATCCACAGATGAAAGCAGTTGGACTCTCTGTGGGCCGGCTTCCTCCGGTCCACGATGGAGAGACGTGAAGCGACCTCGTCGTGTAGAGCGTCTCCTCACCTGTCGTCCTCTCCGGGGGGGGGTTTTCCAACACACGGCAGTGTTGGTCTTTATCCATAGAATAATCACTGTATACAAAGCATAATCCGTGCCTGGGAAGGCGGGCTGTCGTCGGTAGAATAATCCGGTATGCAGGTCCACTCGCTCGTCGGCTCTGGGGCTCCTCGGGTGCAGCCTCACATGGGGTCGGCCACCCTGGATAAGCAGCCAGTTCTACCCGAAACGATGGGGGTACTGACTACGATAGTATTCTCACCGCACGAAGCACTACATATGAATAGACTATTATTAGCTTAATAGACTACGTCCAACTCGACGATATAGTGCCAAATATGACTATTCAAATATTAATATACACGATGTCTCAATACCGATGGTAGGCCGAACTTGGCCTTACTCCCACACGTGGCGTCGCGGGGAGGCTTTACGTCTGTCACTCTATTGGAGGGTAAGAAACTGGACTAAAAAGGAAGTCCTACTTTAGTAGCGCAGTATATATACGCACTATGAACAAATAGTACCATTAGTGGTGCGGTAGCCAGATTCCTACGCGGAACTAGGACTTGTTCGTACATGTTGAGCGGTACGTTTGAACTGGGTCTGGGGGGTATGGCAGCCTGGCACCAAGGTCTCGACCAATAGTAGAATGGAGACTATTATGGGATGTTCAGTAGGCTAGAATGGATATTCAATGCATATTGTACAAGGAATATACAAGGGATATCAGGGAATATTAGAGAATATACAAATACAATTAAATATATATATATAAATAAATATATATATTCGGTTTAATCTGGCCCTTCACAACAGTAATAGTGTAATAGTGTGTAATAGTGTAATAGTGTGTAATAGTGTAATAGTGTGTAATAGTGTAATAGTGTAATAGTGTGTAATAGTGTAATAGTGTGTAATAGTGTAATAGTGTAATAGTGTGTAATAGTGTAATAGTGTAATTTTGTGTAATAGTGTGTAATAGTGTAATAGTGTGTAATAGTGTAATAGTGTAATAGTGTGTAATAGTGTAATAGTGTGCTAGTGTAATAGTGTAATGGTGTGTAATAGTGTAATAGTGTGTAATAGTGTGTAATAGTGTAATAGTGTGTAATAGTGTAATAGTGTGTAATAGTGTAATAGTGTAATACTGTAATAGTGTAATAGTGTGTAATAGTGTAATAGTGTAATAAATCAAATCAAATCAAATCAAATTTATTTATAGGGCCCGACAACACACGTTAATGTCCCCATGGGCCGTACAGATCTTCTTTAAACAAGTCAAGAAGAAAACATAACAATAAGTCAAGAACAGAACAAGAACACCATAAGGTCCAAAGTTTTTTAGATTAAGAGGCAGCCTCGACGTTGCTCCTCACAGGGTAAATCCCACACAATTGTGGGTGTAGGCGATTCTCCGCTCCATCAATTACAGGACCAAAGCAAATATAATCCAGCCGAAAAGGGCTCTGTAGTCGTCGGGTAGGTTATCCAGTGTACATAATCCACACGGTCCTCGTCTAGGGCTCCTCGGATGAAGGCGCCAGGTTAAGCTGCCCAGCCTGGATAAGCACACTAGCTGGTGCGAGGAAGCGTTGGTGATGCTGGTCACTGTAGAACGGTAGCCGCACGATACACTATACATAAATAGACTATTACTGAATTAATAGAATAGGTCGAACTCGACGGTACAGCGTTAAACTCTGATACTTCAGTTATTAATTCGCACGCGGTCTCAATGCTCTATTTGGGGCCAAACAGGCCTTACTTCACCGCACGTTGTATCGTGGGTGAGGCTTCACTTGGGTAACTCGAACTACTTCTGTATTCACCTGCGCCGTATTTATACGTTAGGTGAACAAACTAGTACCAGCCATATTTCTGTCTCGTATCCTTGCGCAGAGCCGTTCATGTCCAGGCAAGTCTTTGGCGGTGACTTTGAACCAGACCTTGGGGGTATGGCAATGGCGCCTAAGGGACCGCTGTCCAATAGGAGAACGAAATATTATGGTCTGTACTAGGTTAAAGGGATATTCCGTGTATATGTACAAAGAATACACAAGGGATATCAGACGATATACAAATATTATGCATGGGATCTCAAGCAATAAATATATATATTCGGTTTAATCTGACCCTTTGTAACAGCCGCCTCCTAATTAGTCCCACCTAATTAGATAAGCAGAGACAGATTAACCGCACTGTCCACTACTCAATGTCTGTTGTGAGGGTAGGCAGTTCACAAAGTCAGGGGGTCATGGTCGTCATCAAGAGTGTCGGGGAGCCTTGGCAACTCTATCAGCCTCGCCACGGGCCGGGTGTATGTCCGCCCTTGGACGAGCACTTCTGCCGCTCTGACCTTTCCGTCGGCACCAGTGATCACTTTGCTTACGCGGCCGGCCGGCCACGCAGCTCGGGGTAGTGACTGGTCTATGGTCATGACGACTGGACGGGATGAAGGGGGGCTTAGGAGGAAGCGGGCCTGAGACTGCTTTGATCTGTGCTTGGCTGTGCCTCCTCCTCCTCCGTCTGTTTCTCTTGTTTGCTCTGTACCCCGTCTGAGGAGGGGCCGGTGCCGGCCGCCCCGTCAAGGAGTCGCTTGGGGTGCTGGGTTCGAGGTCAGCTACGTCTAGAGCGCAGCTGAGGGGGGTGGAGTTCCGAACTCCCTCTTGTGCCCACGGTTCTCTCACAGGCCTCTCGCTTAATGTCAATAGCCTCTCAACGGGCTGTACGAGGGAGTGGCCGGTGTCGCTCGCCTTTGTGTGTAGGCAGCGTGTAGACGTGGGTTGACTGTCAAGTCCGTAGAGGGGGCCCTGGAGCGTCCATCCCAGTCGGGTCTGAACCGCGACTGGGCATCCTTTGGGTCCGATGTGGGCCGCCTCAATTGGGAGAATGAGGTCCGCGTGGTCGGAGCCGATGAGCAGGGTCGGTGTGGCGTTGTCGATAAGCGGTATAGGTAGTTGACGTAGGTGCACATACTTAGCCATCAGCTGTGGGATGGGGTAGGTGTACTGGGACAGGCCTATGTCGTGGCTGGTGAAGACGTTGGTAATACTATACTGCTTCTCGGGCTGGTCCACCGCTGCTATCTTGAAGGAGACCTTTTCACCTTTTATGGTCTTCTGGTCCCTTCTGATGGTGCGTATGGTCATGGTACCTTTGGCACCCCGCAGGCCCAACTGGGCTGCGGCGGAAGCGAGGAGGAGAGTCTTTTCAGACCCATCGTCCAGGACGGCGTAAGTGTCCAGGACCTTGTCCTCGTAGCTCAGGAGCACTCTGACCACTTTGATGAGCACTCGGGGGGTCCCGCTATGCTGGTCAATGTGGAGCACTCCTGTTAGTCGGTTGCTTTGGATCTTCTGGAGTGGTGCCGACTCGTGGTCGTCCGAGTAGCACCGTGACTCCCAGTGTCTGCTGTAGCAGTCGGGACAGTAGGGAGCGGTCTGGTGGATCTTTGGTACTGGTGCCACCGCCTCGGCATGGTACATTACCGCGACGGGCCCACTCTGTTGTCCTGGCTGACGCTTGTTGATGTCATGCAGGACCTCCAAGTGGGTGCCGCCGCACCTGCCACACTTCTTCTTCAAGCGGCACGCAGCTGCCATGTGGCTGCGCACGCAGCGGAAGCAGCGGCGGTGGTCCTTGATCCACTGACTCACCTCATCCGTGGTCAGCTTCTTGAAATCGTCGCATTGATACAGCCGATGTTCCCCTTCACAGTACTGGCATTCAATCTTCCACTCCTCTTTCGTCGAGGGGGTGTCGTGGTTCTTGTGCTGCGGTACTGATTCGGCTTGGTGCATAACGGTCACCGACCGGCGGTTATCATTTAATCCCTGAGGTCCTGGTCTTGGGCTTGGTCCACTCCATACGAACGTGTCCAGTCGTAAGCTGCTGACCTCCCTGGCGAGGAACTCAGACAGGTCTAGGAGGGATGCCTCTGGGCCATTGGGGTCACGGTGGTCTCTCTGCCGCCGAAAGCGCTCTTGTCGGGCGGGAGGGAGCTTCTCAGGGACTGTACCTTGATAGAGAGGTCATCTAATGCTCTGTTGTCTCTGGCTGGGGGGAGACGGTCAATGTCTCTTATCTCCTGTATCACGTAGTCCCATATGCGTCCATAACGTTGGTCGAGGGCTACTAGAGCCGCGGTGTATGGGGTAGTAGAGTTGGAATATGCCAGCGCTATATTGTGCGCTCTGGGCACCTTCAGGTGCTTGAGTAGGATAGCATACTTGTACGTTTCATCCCGTACATCGGACATCATTGTCTCTAAGCACATTCGTAGCTCGGTGTACTGTGCTCGGTTCTCGTGTGTGAAGTCCGGGAACGTCGGTGTGCCAAGGTACGATGCCATGGATGGCTGGCACATCGGTGAGCGTTGGGGGAGAGGCCTCCTGGGCGAGTCTCCCCGTGCGTGTCGTCTTGGGCTGGTACTTGGTGGGTACCGAAGCCCGGGTACCCAGGTGCTGTTCCTCGGGGCTGGCGGTGCGTCAAACTCACCCGTGAGTTGAGTCGGGGGTTTGTAGCGCAGTGCCTCGGGGCTGACGTCTGGGCTGTACTGGACCTCCTGGTCCAGAGTACGTTGCTGCTGGTCGGAGCTGTACTGGGCCTCCTGGTCCAGAGTACGTTGCTGCTGGTCGGGGTTGTACTGGGCCTCCTGGTCCAGAGTACGTTGCTGCTGGTCGGCTTGACATTCCTCCTCTTCCTCCTCCTCTTCCTCTGCTAGGTCCTGGAGTCTTCTGTTCAGTCTCTCGGCGTGGTCCGGTTCTTCCCGGTTGCTGGGTCTCGTATGGACCGGCCGGGGAGGGGGTTCGGAGACGTGGACAGGATCCTCCTGTTGGCGGGGTCCCGGGTCGCTTGGTCGGGTAGGGGAATGCGTCCTAGACCCTTGTCGTGATGATCTCCGGGAGCTCCGTGCGGAGTGAGGGGGTGTCGCCATGGCAATCAATTTGTCCATCAGCTGCGCCTGCAGCTGGTCGCGCTCTGCCTCGCGCTGGGCATGGGCGGCTTCGCGCACTGCTTCGCGCTGGGCATTTGCGGCGTCGCGCTGCGCATTGACGCTGGCATGGGCGGCGTCGCGCTGCGCATTGGCGGCGGCGTGCTGCGCCTCGGCGCGGCTTCTTTCAATGTTCTCTTCTGTCTGAAGGCGTCTGGTCTCCAGTCTTATGAGGTCGTCTTCACTCCTTTGTTGCACCTGGAAGCGCTCTCGCTCGGTTGCAGAATGTTCGCGTTCACTGAGGGCTTGCGCTTGGAGTTGCGTGTGAAGGCGCTCTCGTTCGTCTGCAGCTTGTTCGCGCTCGCTCGTCTGTTGCGCTTGGAGTGGGATCGCCGACGCCATCTTGTCATCCGGACGAGCGGTGACAAGAGTGGGTCCGCCATCTTGGCTAAGTACTAACAGTACCACGTGTATCAACAGCAACGTCCATTGAAGTGAACGCTAACAACCAGTGTCTAAGGGGTACCCCGAACAATTTAAGCCGGCTTAGGTTAGGTTTTCTTTTGGTAACGTGGGCCCACATTTACTTGGTTTTATTTTGTTATTTGTTTATTTGATTATTTGGTTCTTGAATTCCCAATGTGTCTCCATTTTATGCCTGGGTTCCCCTAGTACAAGCGGGGTGTTTTAATGTATTGAGCACTCGGTGCCTATGGTGGGAAGAGCTTCCCCTACATTATAATAACAAGAGCACCCGGTGCCATGTATTAATGAATAACAGTGTAATGGATAACATGCCCAGGCTTCTATATAAAGTAGACATAATCGGGATCATTGTGTGTGTCTGTTTCTTCCAGTTCCATTTGCTATTCTAACCCCTGGGTAAATATTGTGACTGCATAATTATTTAACCCTTACACCCCATTTACAGAATAGCATTTGAAGGGTCTATACAGGTGGTCAAGGAAGGGTACTGCTTAAAGGGAAGCCCAATAATACTATTGAACTGACGGTCACTGGGTGTGGGAGGGCTGTCGGAGGTACTGGGGGAAGTGAGGGTGTGTGGGGAGCTACTGCTGACCGCCTTGGAAGGCGAGGGAGACCAGAGTACCAGACCCCAGGTTAGTAAATCCTGGGCCCCATCCACTCCAGCTGCAAGCCCTCCAGAACGACGTTCCGGGCCAAAGACGGGGGTACTTATAGGTCCAATACTATAGTATCCTACTACCCAGTGTCTGTGTACTACTACTCCCACAAGCAGGGATAATCCACTCTTCTACATAGAGATACGATACAATATGCGGTGGATACAGTTGACTGTATACATGTCCAAGCACATACTATATTAAAGCATTACATCACGCGCAGGAGTGGGTTGTGAGAATTAGACCATGCCTAGGGGTGGTCGTTAGACCCCCCTAGGCATGGTCTAATTCTCACAACCCACAATTCTACGGGCGGAACATAATATGTGGCACCACAGTGCTTCCAAGCATTCTGTGGACGTCATGTTATGTCCTGCTGGGATCTTCATTCCGAAAATATTTGCAAAAAATGTGTTCCGACCTATTTCTGGGTCATAAATTAATGTTATAAACTCGAGGGGGAGTCGGATTCTGGCAGGGAGTCCGAATTCGGCACAACACCGGCCGAGGCATTATTTGTCGCCGAGTTGAGAGCTCCCCAGAGTCCAGACTACAGCTGGGCGATCGCCTACAATGGCGATTGCCTAGAGCGAACTATTGAATATTATTATGAAGAGGAAGAGGACAAACGGTGATGATCCATCCATAACATAAGGTGCGTTTTCACCAGACTATGTTGGATTATAGTATTTTTAAATAGGCTGGTTGGTGACTGTCACTCAAAGCGCTTTGCGAGTATGGGCGGAGCCCAGCCCAAAACAGCTTGAAATCTTGAAGTGGAAAAATGCTGCTTTATTTACTATACTTTATTTATTTACTATACTTTATTTATATACTTGATTAGAAATGCAAAACAATGCATTTTTTTTTAAACCTTACAGATGTGTTCCATAGACTCACAGGAATTGTATAAAATTGCCCAAATAGTGAAAGGAATAGCTAAACATGGGACCTTTAATATGTACTATCTCTGTATTTTAAACCAATAAATACAAATACAAATTGATCGTTCTAATGATATTGTTTTCCTGTTTGAATGAAATAAAATACAATATAATTTCACTTGGACCTGGTCTCTGTAGTTGGACCTGCTGCGAGGCTGAAGTGATTGTGGTTGTGGGATAAACCGCTTCCCCAAGTAAGAAAATACAATCATACATGTCGGGTGAAATGATTAGGAAACAAAGCCTTTGTTCAGCTCGGTTTTAAAATAATTGCTAAAGGCTGTAACAACAAGTGCAGGGAAGAAATGTCATTAATTAGAGCGGACCACAGAAGTGAGCAAGGTCCTCTGTTATGGTTTTAACAGATATATACACTGTTTTACTCATAATTATCACAATGAGAGCATCATTTCCAAGTAGTGAAGAAGAAGAAAAACAAACTCTTGACCACAGGCTGCATCTCTCTGTGCAATCTCAGCAGTGCTGCTCAGGCAGAATGTACCTGTCTGATCAAACAGCCTCCATATTATTATTATTTTTGCATACAGTATTTACAAATTGAAATCAGTTTTGGAAAATTAGGTGATAGATAGAAAACATTACAATGTACATGAATCTACTATTATCAAATTATTTACCTAGTAAGGACATTCTGATGTTTTTGGCCTCTAGCCAACATTGTTTCCATGTGCGATAATCCAGTTTGGTCATTGACCATAAGGGTGGGAACAGAGTGGAAAGGAATCCCAACCTGAGCATGACATAAGAGCAAAATGGCCGCTGTGTGAATATGGTCAATGGGGAGACATAATGTCATGAACATGATTGCACATGCAATGCATGTAAACATTCCTCAGAGACTGACATTGCCGTTTTGAAATGCAAATATGTAGTGTTACTTTACAATATTAGTTCATGACCCGGAAGGAAGTCAGAACACATATTGCAAGTGGAATGGATTTGGCCCCACAGCAATTCCATGGTGTGGTTTTGATTGAGGCCTGAGTCACTCCTGTCATCTCATGTTCTGTTTCCCCCCACTTTCTGCCAGGCTTTCTGTATCAGCTGGTAGCTGTCAGTCACTCTCAACACCAGATGATAAACTGTCACTCACAGACTACACGCTTTGGGATTTGGCTCCAAATGTAAAGCGCACTACAAATTAAATCTATTATTATTATTATTATTATTACACACACACACACACTCACACATGCATGCACACACACTCTTAGCTGTCCATCGTGTTCGATGATGACGCTTGCTCCAACACCGTTTATGTGAAAACTGGGAGGTGTAGAGGTTCGGGAAGTCAGTTGGGACATGACTTCAGTTTTTTGGATGTTGACCTGGAGACCGTAGGATTGGTACAGGCTGGATATGGTGTTGAGAGCATGCTGCATAGACTGGACTGTGAGCTAAGATGGCACAGTCATCAGCATACTGTAGCTCACAGATTTGGCAGGACTTTGTCTTTGTGTGTGCCTGGAGCCGGCAGATGTTGAAGTGACTACCATCAAGGCGGTAATCCACATGGACACCGTCTTCATGTCCCAAGGCTTGGCGGAAGAAGCAAGTGACGGCAGAGAGGAGGAGATTAAAGAGCACCGGTTCACCCGTCTGGACTCTGGCTTGCATCCCGTCATGCAGCTGCTGAAGGATGGAGAGAAACTTGGGTGGTACCCCAAGTTTGTTGAGGTGTTTCCAGAGCAGCTCATGGCTAATGGTGTCGAAGGCTTTGCTTAGGTCTATGAAGGCTATGTAAAGATCCTTGCTTGTGTCTACAATGACCACAATGTTTGCATCCTTCCTGTCCTGCGGGAGGGTCTCATGTTCCCAGATGTTGCAGATTAGGAGGTGCAGACGGCGCTTGAGGAGGTACCCTCTGTGTTTGAAAACCTCTGATGGGATGCCATTGGGTCCAGGGATTTTATTGTTCTTTAGACCCGCAATGGCTTGATGGGTCTCAGAGAAGTGTGGTGGGGTGTCCAGGTGCGTGACTGGTGGCATGTCTGGGAGATTATCCAGGATATGAGGGTCAGTGGGGTTGGTGTGATTGAGTAGAGACTCAAAGTGGTTTGCCCAGTGAGTGAGGATCTGATGTCGGTCCTTTAAAGAGATTAGAACCGTCGACTGATCGAACTGGGGCAATCGCCCGCTTCCTGGGTCCATAAGATGCTTTCATGGCATCGTAAAAAAGCCTGGGTGTTGTTGCAGTCTGCCAGGCTTTGGATCTCCTTCGCCTTCTGTATCCACCAGGCGTCCTCCATAGTCCAGATGGCACACTGGGTTGCTGTTCTTGCTGCAGCAAAGGCAGCTTTCAGGGTGGGAGAACCAGGCAGGACAGGAGAGCTTTGTGGGCTCCATGCTTGGTTTTTAGTAGAGACTGTATCTTGGCTGTATCAAACCAGTCCTGGCGCCTCAGAGGCTGCGCTGTGGATAGCCTGGCACAGAGCTGGCCAGTCAGCTGATTCCTCCGGGATCTTGTTGTGGTTTTCAGCAGGTGGTTTTTCGAGGTGGGGGTGTTCAGTGCTGCAGAATTGAGTTTCTTATTAGGTGCTGCCCTCTGTCCACACGGGGTTAAATACTCACGAGGAGTTTGGATCTGGCCATGAGGTGATCAGTCCAGCACTCGGCTCACACACGCATGACCAGGGTGGTAAGGACGTCCTGCCTGTCCTTTTGGCTTACAATCACGTAATCCAGGAGATGCCAGTGTTTAGAGCGGGGGTGCTGCCAGGTGGTTTTGAACCTGTTCTTCAGATGTTGTTGGTTATGACCAGGTGGTGTTCTGCACAGAGGCACACACACACGCACACACACCCCGCACACACACACACACACATACACATACACGTACACATACACATACACATACACATACACATATAATAGTAGTAATAGTATAATAGTATAATATATAGTATAATATTATCTCATCATCAGGGAGAAAGGGAGAGAGAAAGAGTGTGTGTGTGTGTGTGTGTGTGTGTGTGTGTGTGTGTGTGTGTGTGTGTGTGTGTGTGTGTGTGTGTGTGTGTGTGTGTGTGTGTGTGTGTGTGTGCGTGCGTGCGTGTATGGGGGTTGAAACGTTTCAGGGTGCGCAGACCAAAACGCATGCAAACGCATGCGATCTGACATCAAACGTTTGACGCTCGCCTGTAATCTACATCGACTCAGAATGGACACACACGCGCACACACACTACACGCACACACACTACACGCGTCCGTTGGTTCGTATTTCTAGGTGTGCACGCGACTTGCGCAGACGCGTGCGTGTGCTGTGCGTTACGCGTGTGTGTTCGCGACTTGCGCGTGCGTGTGCTGTGCGTTACGCGTGTGTGTTCGCGACTTGCGCGTGCGTGTGATGTACGTTACATCTGACCTGACACTTAATAAAATAACTAGGCATGCGCAGGCGGGCGGGTGTGCGTGTGTCGTTCGCAGATTGCATTGCAAGCGATTTGACTTGCGCTGCGACAATACACACTAGAAACGAATTGGAATATAAACAACGTTCCCCTAACATTCCACCAGGGGGCAAATTCATAATGTGTTCATATGTGTCAAATATATTTTCATTTCAAACCTTTATTTATACTCGTGAAAGCATTGAGGTTTCCCTCATTTACAGTGATGACGAGTTATATAGGCTGTGTTGTAATAATTCTGCCTCATGAACACTTTTTCACAAAATGAATTCCCTTCTATAACTAACGTTATTGTAAGCATTTCTGGTTGAAATAAAATTATACTTACTTATTTTATGATAAATTGCGAATTGTTTCATGTTGAGCTATAGATTCAAGACGATTTAGAAATGTTTCTCTCTTCATGTATTCATCCTCTTAGCCGTTAGTTGTTGTATTTGAGCTATATATTGTACCCATTCTGCAATCTGTTAACGTTTTCAATCAATCAATCACTCTTATATCGCTACAGTAATTAAGCTGCGGATTGATTGATTGAAAATTGTATGAACAGATTACAGAATGGGTACAATACAGTACGGCTCAATACACATAATTGTTAAGGGGATGCAGAGAAAGAGTTTAGGTCTTGAATACGTACTTATAGTCAACCACTTTACATCTAGCTGACGCTTTTATCCAAAGCGACTTACAAGTTCTGTACAACAAGACAGCAGGAAGGGTACAACTCTATCAGCTGAGTAACAATGTTCATCAAAGTGTTGAGTGCTACAGTGTAGGTTAGTTTATTAGGACAAGTGCATGACAGTAAGGTTTGATTTTCTTTTCACCAGTCTGCATTGTTTCAAAATTGTTTAATTGATCTAATATGACAGCCTTTGAATCAGCCAGCATTCTCTGGGTGCAGGTGCACATACTTACGTTATAGTATTTGAGTGACATGGTTAAGTCTAGCTCAATGACTAACTACACAGGGATAGTGATTTTAAACATGTAGATTGTGTACCAAAAATACAAGTTGTATTGTAGCCACAGGAGACAAGACATCCAATGCACTTAAATTAGACCATTATCATATCCAAGAACAAAAGACATTTAACATTTTAATATCCTAGCCATCAATAGAGTATGATCAGATCATTAATTGACATGTTCAAGTCTGATGTGTATCACATGTGGTTGATGAGCTCATCTTTTACTTAGTTTAGCCAAAGATACATACATGTATACACTCATCATACTAAACCCGATAACTACAAGGCATAATAACAAATCAATTTGTAGAACAATTCATTTTTTTGTGAGCTACTGAGATGCTGGTTGTGTTGATTCTACTGGTCAAAAAAGTTTCATTTTTATTTGAAAACTGCTGCTCCGCTGAGAATCACGTTAGAAACTGTCCGCAATCAAGGTCCCACAGTAGACATCCTCTGTCTGTACAGCAGACTCTTCAAATGTGGTAGCTCCTACAGTAGACAAGGTGAATGAAAACTTTATTTAACAGATTGCAGAATGGGTACAATACAGTACGGCTCAATACACACAATTGTTAAGGGGATGCAGACCAGAGAAAGACGTTTGTCTTGTTTACATCAGGGTCCCCCATTTTCAATTCATAGTGACATACATGACATCAGGACATACATGTATATAGTACCGTTACATTTGTGACATATACGATATGCAAATATACAGTAGGTCTACTGTTACCCAGATATCCTAACAGAAAATATATACATATGATGGGGAGGAGACTGTACATTAGGAGGGGGTTCCACTAAAACAGGGGTATAACTTACCCAGGACAGATTTCTGGATTTCTTTTACAAATAATGTTATAGGAATGTTAGAGGTTCTAGAAGGTCCTACTATGACATCATCACCAACGTTCCAGAATGATCGGGCAGACCTAAGGTTCTAGAATGTACTGCCATGACATCACACACGTTCCAGAATGTTCGGGCGGCACTAATTTTCTAGAATGTTCCTAACAATAGGTCTGTGGGTGAATTATGTACCATTACAATCACTACAGTAAGTTTCAAAAGTAAAAGTACAATACATATTCTATAGGGTGTTCTTGTATTTCAGTGCATTCAACCCTCGATTGACCTGAAGGTTGTTAAAGTGGTCCAGTTATGCTGCTCTGTGTCCCTCAGATTGCTGGTTTACAATGTTAAAGTACTTAATCTTCATCAACAGTTGCTGATATTGCAAATGTCAACAGACCAGGCTATTAATCCATAATGGAGGTACTAGAAGAATATAATGTTAAATTACCATAGATGTATCACAACAACACATGATATTGTTCGCTATTCCAGTTTATAATATCGTACATCCATTTGTGTAACTGTAAATCCATGTATATTTATTGTATATATTAAAAATAGTGGCTATTTATGTACACTTTAGTTGTGGGTTTTCTTTTCTAATCAGAGTGATCTATCTTGAGAATGTGTTGTATATGCATTTATTTATATTAAATATAACTTATACTTAGTGTTATAAGAAAAGTTATAAGAAAAAGAAAATGAGAATGTGTTGTATATGCATTTATTTATATTTATATTAAATATAACTTATTAATGTTATAAGAAAAAGAAAATTTCCTGTACCCATATACTGTGATTTACAGGTATTTTGGTAAATGGCTGTATTTATATAGCGCTTTTATCCAAAGCGCTTTACAATTTGTTTCTCACATCTTACCCATTCACTCACACATTCACACACCGACGGTGGAGGCAACCATGCAAGGTGCCAACCTGCTCATCAGTGTCTTGCTCAAGGACACTTCGACACGCTGCCCGGGAGGAGCGAGAATCAAACCGGGAACCTCCGGATTACCAGACGACTGCTCTACTCCCAAGCCACTGTCGCCCCCTATTATTAGGTCTATTTTATTATTAGGTATTTTTACTTTGGTCTCTATCACTATACATTTATAGTTAGTGTAATCAATCATTTGACCTGATGTACACTAGAATGTGCAGCATACCATTCTCTGACGTCTCACCCCTTTATGGATGAGGATTGTTGGCATATTTACCTGGGTCACAAAATAACCAACATAGCATGTTTACAAAAGAGGTGGATTATTCTGGTTGCAGAATGACAGCCCTCACTTTTTTCCTCATTCTAGTGACTAGTAGTGACACAACTGTCGGGTCTAGCTCGTATACTGCGTTGGACGGTGGACCACTAAACTAAATGTATCAGCAATAGTAATAATCATGGATTATCGTCATAGTTCTTGTAATCTTCAATCAAGTCAACTGTAAGTAATGCAACGTTATCTATAGCTAATGCTTGCATCACCATGGAGGTCTAAGGTAAATGTGTATCTCATGAACATACTTTTCCACTGCATATTGTAACCCTCTCTGTCTGCTTCTAGATGAAATATTTGTGTTATCTTTAAAAAACAGGTCTATTACCTGTGCGCCAATCGTGGGACCGCAAGTTTCTGCACTGGTTAAGCTTAGGCACTCTTTTGAAGTTGGTTAAGGTTAGAGTTTGTCTTAGAGCATGGCGATAGACGCCTGCCCTTGTCTCCAAGCGGTCTCCCTTTCTCTGTAGTATCCCCACCATGTTGTCATTGTGAAAGTCTGTGTTTGTCCATAAGAAAAAGAGAATTACGTATGTAAAGCACTTTGAGATATATAGGCGCTATATAAAATAAATCTATTATTATTATTATTATTATTATTATTATTATTATTATTATTATTATTATTATTATTATTATTATTATTATTATTATTATTATTATTATTATTATTATTATTATTATTATTATTATTATCTACCAGGCTACCTAAGCTGCTAGCACACATAGCCTACTGTGTACAGATGGTTTCAAACTGTATTTTAAATTAGAAAGCAAACAAAATAAATGGACAAGAGAAAAAAGAAATCTCAATTTTGGTCAGTATTGTCATTTGGACAAGCAAAGCCATTACTTTAAGTTGCAGGCAAGAAAGACAAGTCTGTCCACTGTCTCTGGTTCTAAAGCTGCCCTGTTGCAATAAGTACATATTGATGGATGGATGGATGGAGCACTACAGCTTTCACTGGTTCTGAATTACTTACCGGATGTAACGGTTCTCATTAGCGAGACACAGAAGAGTGACTCTGAACTGCTTTTCACCATACATGCTGCAGAAGACACATACACACATTATGTTAGGCAAACAGGATAATCATTTAGCCAATCGATCTACACTAGGTCAGATTAACACAATTAATTGTTACCCATAGATCCTGACAGAGTATACATATGATGGGGAGGGGACTGTACATTAGAAGGGGGTGGGTGGGAGAGAAATATACATAGGGTTGATTGAATGATTGAAAACTTTATTAACAGATTGCACAGTTGTACAGTTTTGCTTGTACAGTGTCTTGTAACTTGTTCTTGTACAGTGTGCCCCCACCCACCCCTCCTACCCCCCCCCCCCCCACCCAACCTCGTCCAATGTACAGTTTCTACGTCAAATGTATACTTTTTTTCTGGACTCTTTTCGTATCACAAACAGTACTGTATGTGCAAATCTGGTATGTCATAAATGTATAGATGTAGCAGTACTGTCTATCTGTATGTCATGTATGTCATATATGTTACGATGAATTGAAAATGGGGGACCCTGAAGTAAACAAGACGAAAGTCTTTCTCTGGTCTGCATCCCCTTAACTATTGTATGTATTGAGCTGTACTGTACCCATTCTTATATAGTCAGGTCAGTCAACCAACAAACAAGATTCTCCTCTCTGGTAAACAAGAATACCTTGAAGACTCTTAACAGGAGCACTCGTTCAAGGGTACTACGACTATGCTTGCACCTCATGGTACCAAAGCACTTCAAAGGCCCTAAAAACAAGACTACAAACATCACAACAAACTGGTCAGACTACTGCTTGACCTTACTCCTAGAACCCACCTCACCCCTGCCCACTTTGACAAACTAGGATGGCTTAGAGTAGACGACAGAGTACAGCAACTTGCACTGGGCCTGGTCTACAAGATACACTACACCACGATAGCCATGTACATGTCGAAATACTTCCCAAAGGTCAGTGAATACCACGATCACAACACCAGAGGGAGTTCCACAAGTCATGTTCAACCCAGATTCGGCTCAAACAAGGGACTAAACACGTTTCGTAATTATGCAACATCAATGTGGAACGCCCTACCCACAGCCGTAAAAAAAAATGTGAATCCCTACCCACATTCAAAACCGCTCTCAAAGAGCACCTACGGGTGGCTGCAATTTGAAACTGGCCCGGTAAATGTCCAAACCCACCCACCCAACCCCCTCCAATGTACAGTTTCTTCGCCCTCGAATGTATATATATATTTTGTATGATCTCTCTCATAAACAGTACTGTATATTTGTATCTTGTATGTCATAAATGTCAGGATGAAACTGTACTGTATATCTGTATGTTATAAATGTCTTGATGAATTATCAACCTTCAATCAGAGACCTTCATGGCAGCTATTTAGCATCATTTTACAACCGCGTTATGTAGTTAAACATGCCTTGTGTTATTATGATGACTTACCCAGCCATACAATCACAATGTGCTGTGACAACTTCTCCATTTCGTTTTCGCCATGATCCACGTTTTCAGCGGTGTTGCACCAGAACGCTGAGAATGGTTCACCTAGTTGCAAGGTAGAAAATATTAGCTAACGTTTAGCCAGCTAACGTTTAGCGCATAGCCTGATGCCAGTGGTGTATCCATGTACATTAGAGTTGAAATAGCAATATACAGGGTTTGTACACCTTTTCCAAGGCAAAATGCAAGCACTTTTCAAGCATTTTCAAGGTGCATTTTCAAGATTTTCCAGCATCTTATGCGGCTGTGGTAAATTAAATATTTACTCAAAATGATTATTTCACTTCTTCCATCACATTAAATCAGATGTTATTGTGCTAAACAACCAAAATTATGTAGACTTGGCATCATATATAACCTGGCTGAGCCGATCTGTTATGCAGTAACGTACTGTATATCTGTATGTCATAAATGTCATGATGAATTGAACATGGGGGACCGTGATGTAAACAAGACGAAAGTCTTTCTATGGTCTGCATCCCCTTAACAATTGTGTGTATTGAGCCGTACTGTATTGTACCCATTCTGCAATCTGTTAATAAAGTTTTCAATCAATCAATCAATTAATCAACTCCACTGCAAGCTACTCCACTGGTTGCTCTGGCTCTCACAGCCATTCATCTACCACTCTGTTTGTAACCTGACACCGGAGCTGCCTGCCTGTCTGGCTGTCTCCCACAGACCATTGAGATTCGTGACAAAACTAATAATAATAACTACACGAATACACTACTAAAAAGCTAATAAAAAGCAAAGGGCGAACTGTGGTGTCAGGCAATAACTATATATATAATTAATATACAATAAAGTTATTCAAATATGCTATAATATGTGCAAAACCGCGGCATGGCTGTAGATTTCGTTCTGTCATCTACAAGATGCGCTGCATGCCAGCGCTGCCGGCGCACTCCCAGCATGTTTCACGGAGAAATATGCGCTAGGTGGACGCGGCCCCTTACTTGACTATTTTGATTATTGAAGTGGTATTTTTATAACAAACATTTACGGAGACAGGTGGCGAGCCAGGCCGATACACGTTAATAACACCCATGGCTCAGTGGCTCACCTTTCAACGTGGCTCGAACGTGCAGACTCCCACATAGTAAAAATCCTTTCTGCATATTTTGCACACGGCTACTCGAGGATGTTCTCCTCTTTTTAACCATGAATTATATTTGATATCTCCGAACCAGAGCTCATTAAAACGGCAGCCTCCCGGCATTTTGACCACACACACGCGCGCTGTTCTCAGATGGCACAGGTAAAAACACTACGGGTCGAGCCGAGCCACATTTCATTTTGCGTGAAAGGCGAAAGCAAAAATAGGCTCGAGAGTCGCTCCGACTTATTTTATTTCTTTGTCTAAAAACCTAACTATTCAGTGAGATAGCGATTTATTATTAAAGTATAAAGTGCAATTACAATTTCAATAACTTTCCAGCACTTTATACACAATTCAAGCACATTTAAAACCTTGAAAACAGCACATTGAAATACAAGCATTTAAGGATTTCCAGCACCCGTACGAACCCTGAATATAAAAGAGTGATTCTCAAGTAGATTTACTTACCCACTCAAAAACAAGACGACAGTCATTCAATGCTGCTTTCGATCCAGATATCTATGGTTGACCCAACCACACACCAAATAGTTATAAGCCTCCATTGGCTAGCCGTGTAGTAGTAGGTCTGTCTGGAGGACGAGGTCATTTGTTATGTCAATCGCCTCAACGCCAGGCAAATCGGTCAAGACGCGAGAAAAATCGATTTTCCTCAGCAGGTACGGATCATATCCAATATGTTTTGAGATTTTCTGATGATACCTAGTGCGTGTAGCCGTGTAGGTAGGCTCGTCCAACGTTTTTGCGTATTGACTTTCCATTGTTTTGAATCACTGTTCGGGACTTGACTTCCTGCCCCCGGCGAGTTTCGCGCGTCATCAAAATCACGTGACTGCAATCACGTGACTGCAATCAAGCTAGCACACACACGCGTGCAGTACACACGCGTGCAAACACGTGCAACCATACACACGCGTGCAAACACGTGCAACCATACACATGTGTGCAAACACGTGCAACCATACACACGTGCAAACACGTGCACACATACACACGCGTGCCCACGCGTGCACACATACACACGCGTGCACACACTTTTTTTTTTTTTTTTATAAAAAAGAAATTACTGCAAAAACGAATCTGTGAGACAGGATATGGTCGATGACAGATTACTTAATTCAGGGTTTAACATGATTTGTTGAGCTTCCTCTGGTGTTGTGGTCGTGGTATTCACTGACCTTTGTGAAGTATTTTGACATGTACATGGGTACCTTAGTCATATAGTGTATCTTGTAGACCAGGCCCATTGCAAGTTGCTGTACTCTGTCGTCTACTCTAAGCCATCCTAGGTTGTCAAAGTGTGCAGGGGTGAGGTGGGTTCTAGGGGTAAGGTCAAGTAGTAGTCTGACTAGTTTGTTTTGTGATATTTGTAATCTTGTTTTTAGCGCCTTTGAGGTGCTTTGGTACCATGAGGTGCAAGCATAGTCGTAGTACCCTTGAATGAGTGCTCCTGCCAGAGTCTTCAGGGTATTCTTGTTTACCAGAGAGGAGATCCGGTACAAGAATCTAGTTCGTTGGTTGACTTTTTTTAATGCTATGTAAATACATGTTCACAACAAAGAAATGTATTTTGTTTTTAATTCTAAACGAATATGTATATTTCCCCCATGGGCTACAGCTCATATGTATTGTCATTTCACTTCTACATACATGCTATATAAATAGCCTATTGTTCAATTATGTATTGAATGATTATGCAAGCATTTGAGAGTAGCCACACCATTATACCCCAGCAAAATTATCAAAGGATTAATACTTTTTACGTGGACTTTTGGTACAGGATGGAAAGGGAATTCATCAAGGGCCCATCTAGCTGGATTTTGACAGTTGCTCACATAAAGAAAGGCTGCACCAAGTTCCTGTATTTTAAAATGTAAGGCTGCAATTCGAAACTGGCCACCGTAAATGTCCAAACCCCCCACCCCCTCCTAATAGACAGTCTCCTCCCCACCGCATGTATATATTCTCTCCCCGCCGTATATGTATATTTCTCTCCCACCCACCCACCCCCTGCTAATGTACAGTCCCCTCCCCATCTATACTCTGTCAGGATCTATGAGTAACAGTACTGTATATTTGAATACCTTATATGTCACAAATGTATCAGTACTAAATACCTATATGTCCCTATGCCATAAATGTCATGTATGTTGAGTATGTCATAAATGTCAATATGAAATGAAAATGGGGGACCCTGATGTAAACAAGACAAACGTCTTTCTCTGGTCTGCATCCCCTTAACAATTGTGTGTATTGAGCCGTACTGTATTGTACCCATTCTGCAATCTGTTAAATAAAGTTTTCATTCATTCATTCATTCATTCATTCATTCATTCATAGCAGTCAATGTATTCCTACGCTTCACTGCCCCCTGGTGGAATCTTAGGGGAACAGTATACAACGAAATTTCAGGGGAGCTCCCACAGACCGTAGTACAATATATACATACATGAAACACATAACACTGTACATATAACAGAATATTTTAAATAATAAAGTGCATGATGAGCGGTAACATAGTGGTTTATCAAGTCCAGGTAAGTGCATGGTGCACGTGAGGAGACAGTCAATGAGCGTTTAACAGTCTGACTGCTTGGGGGAAAAAGCTGTTCATAAGTCTTCAACTCTGTATGTATGGACCGGTATCTCCTCCCTGAGGGAAGGAGCTGAAAGAGGTGATGTGCTGGATGAGACAGACTGGTCCTTGATAATACACTTGGAGCGGTGGAGGCAGCGGGAAGTGATGTTTGTTAGAGGAGTCCCGACGATCGTGCCTGCCGCCTTCACCACCCTCTGTAGAGCCTCTTGCTCTGCCTTTGTGCAGCTGGAGAACCACACAGACTGAGTGAGAGTGGTTTTGAAAGTGGGTAGAGATTCACATTACTTTACAGCTTTGAAGGGAGCTGGATCTTTTAAGAATGTAATCATCTACCAAAGTGTGAATAAAAAGATATAGGTATATTTTAAGTAATCTGTCATCGACCATATCCTGTCCCTGAATACTCACAGATTAGTTCTTGCAGCAAAAAAAAATATATAAAAAAAATTCGTTCTTGCAGCAAAAAAAATATATATAAAAAAAATAAAAAAAATTAAAAAATTTAAAAGCAACGTGCACGCGTGTGTATGTGTGCACGTGTGTGCACGTGTGTGTATGTGTGCACGTGTATGCACGCGTGTGTGTGCACGCGTAGCAGTGTGTGCACGCGGTGTGCACGCGGAGCAGTGATGCGGTGAGTGGATCGTTCGTTCGCTGTGCGACTTGTTTCATCCCCCATATGCGTGCGTGCGTATGGGGGTTGAAACGTTTCAGGGTGCGCAGACCAAAACGCATGCAGACGCATGCGATCTGACATCAAACGTTTGACGCTCGCCTGTAATCTCCATCGACTCAGAATGGACACACACGCGCACACACACTACACGCACACACACTACACGCGTCCGTTGGTTCGTATTTCTAGGTGTGCACGCGACTTGCGCAGACGCGTGTGTGTTCGCGACTTGCGCGTGACGCGTGCGTGTGCTGTGCGTTACGCGTGTGTGTTCGCGACTTGCGCGTGCGTGTGATGTACGTTACACCTGACCTGACACTTAATAAAATAACTAGGCAGGCGCAGGCGGGCGGGCGTGCGTGTGTCGTTCACAGATTGCATTGCAAGCGATTTGACTTGCGCTGCGACAATACACACGCACGCACGCCCGCCCGCCTAGAAACGAATTGGAATATAAACAACGTTCCCCTAACATTCCACCAGGGGGCAAATTCAGTCTGTCACTTTAGTTTCCACCGCGGTCCATCCGTATAGGGATTTATCATTGGGGAAATATATTTTCATTTCAAACCTTTATTTATACTCGTGAAAGCATTGCGAGTTATATAGGCTGTGTTGTAATAATTCTGCCTCATGAACACTTTTTCACAAAATGAATTCCCTTCTATAACTAACATTATTGTAAGCATTTCTGGTTGAAATAAAATTATACTTACTTATTTTATGATAAATTGCGAATTGTTTCATGTTGAGCTATAGATTCAAGACGATTTAGAAATGTTTCTCTCTTCATGTATTCATCCTCTTAGCCGTTAGTTGTTGTATTTGAGCTATATATTGTACCCATTCTGCAATCTACCGTTTTCAATCAATCAATCACTCTTATATCGCTACAGTAATTAAGCTGCGGATTGATTGATTGAAAATTGTATGAACAGATTACAGAATGGGTACAATACAGTACGGCTCAATACACATAATTGTTAAGGGGATGCAGAGAAAGAGTTTAGGTCTTGAATACGTACTTATAGTCAACCACTTTACATCTAGCTGACGCTTTTATCCAAAGCGACTTACAAGTTCTGTACAACAAGACAGCAGGAAGGGTACAACTCTATCAGCTGAGTAACAATGTTCATCAAAGTGTTGAGTGCTACAGTGTAGGTTAGTATATTAGGACAAGTGCATGACAGTAAGGTTTGATTTTCTTTTCACCAGTCTGCATTGTTTCAAAATTGTTTAATTGATCTAATATGACAGCCTTTGAATCAGCCAGCATTCTCTGGGTGCAGGTGCACATACTTACGTTATAGTATTTGAGTGACATGGTTAAGTCTAGCTCAATGACTAACTACACAGGGATAGTGATTTTAAACATGTAGATTGTGTACCAAAAATACAAGTTTTATTGTAGCCACAGGAGACAAGACATCCAATGCACTTAAATTAGACCATTATCATATCCAAGAACAAAAGACATTTAACATTTTAATATCCTAGCCATCAATAGAGTATGATCAGATCATTAATTGACATGTTCAAGTCTGATGTGTATCACATGTGGTTGATGAGCTCATCTTTTACTTAGTTTAGCCAAAGATACATACATGTATACACTCATCATACTAAACCTGATAACTACAAGGCATAATAACAAATCAATTTGTAGAACAATTCATTTTTTTGTGAGCTACTGAGATGCTGGTTGTGTTGATTCTACTGGTCAAAAAAGTTTCATTTTTATTTGAAAACTGCTGCTCCGCTGAGAATCACGTTAGAAACTGTCCGCAATCAAGGTCCCACAGTAGACATCCTCTGTCTGTACAGCAGACTCTTCAAATGTGGTAGCTCCCACAGTAGACAAGGTGAATGAAAACTTTATTTAACAGATTGCAGAATGGGTACAATACAGTACGGCTCAATACACACAATTGTTAAGGGGATGCAGACCAGAGAAAGACGTTTGTCTTGTTTACATCAGGGTCCCCCATTTTCAATTCATAGTGACATACATGACATCAGGACATACAGGTATATAGTACCGTTACATTTGTGACATATACGATATGCAAATATACAGTAGGTCTACTGTTACCCAGATATCCTAACAGAAAATATATACATATGATGGGGAGGAGACTGTACATTAGGAGGGGGTTCCACTAAAACAGGGGTATAACTTACCCAGGACAGATTTCTGGATTTCTTTTACAAATAATGTTATAGGAATGTTAGAGGTTCTAGAAGGTCCTACTATGACATCATCACCAACGTTCCAGAATGATCGGGCAGACCTAAGGTTCTAGAATGTACTGCCATGACATCGCACACGTTCCAGAATGTTCGGGCGGCACTAATTTTCTAGAATGTTCCTAACAATAGGTCTGTGGGTGAATTATGTACCATTACAATCACTACAGTAAGTTTCAAAAGTAAAAGTACAGTACATATTCTATAGGGTGTTCTTGTATTTCAGTGCATTCAACCCTCGATTGACCTGAAGGTTGTTAAAGTGGTCCAGTTATGCTGCTCTGTGTCCCTCAGATTGCTGGTTTACAATGTTAAAGTACTTAATCTTCATCAACAGTTGCTGATATTGCAAATGTCAACAGACCAGGCTATTAATCCATAATGGAGGTACTAGAAGAATATAATGTTAAATTACCATAGATGTATCACAACAACACATGATATTGTTCGCTATTCCAGTTTATAATATCGTACATCCATTTGTGTAACTGTAAATCCATGTATATTTATTGTATATATTAAAAATAGTGGCTATTTATGTACACTTTAGTTGTGGGTTTTCTTTTCTAATCAGAGTGATCTATCTTGAGAATGTGTTGTATATGCATTTATTTATATTAAATATAACTTATACTTAGTGTTATAAGAAAAGTTATAAGAAAAAGAAAATGAGAATGTGTTGTATATGCATTTATTTATATTTATATTAAATATAACTTATTAATGTTATAAGAAAAAGAAAATGTCCTGTACCCATATACTGTGATTTACAGGTATTTTGGTAAATGGCTGTATTTATATAGCGCTTTTATCCAAAGCGTTTTACAATTTGTTTCTCACATCTTACCCATTCACTCACACTGTAACTGTCACTCTTGCAATGATGAAGCAACTCGTCTTTGATGTTTACTGATTGGCTTTATTTCCGTTCGAAGAGAACATCTTTATTCCGAACCGTAAAACTGTGAAAACATACATGAAATACAATCAATCACGGATCAAACCATAACAACATACATACAATTTATCGGTCGTTACAAGGGTGGTTGTTAACCCACTGAACTTAACTACAAGCGCAGTACGGCCCCAAACGTACCTTATTGACTGCATGCAATATGAGAGGACTGTTATGGAGCTTGGTGTCGATGTGGCTTGTCTGAAGATGGTGAAGAAGTGAAGGGACGAACCTTATAGGGTCTCAATATTTATACACTAGTGGCGATCTATTATGACATCACAAGGCAGCAGGACCGTACACACAGGGCGATCTATTATGACATCACACTGCAGCTAACTAGAATTACACTATGACACTCCTGCAGTTACACTCCCACCAAGCATATATAAGCATTGTATATGATTCTTACGATAACTGCCCACATAATGCCTAAACGTAACGCCATAACTACAAATAACTACAATAACTATGGTCCTTGGCCGCCACCGGACGAATCACCTCAGCCTGAGGGAGAGAAAAAGATAGAATGATAGAGATATAGCCAAAGCTAGAGGGCGCAAGAGGCTTCATTCTGCTTCCACCAACGTCACCGTCTTATGGATGGGCCTCTCCAGGACGACTGGTGTGGAGATGCGCTTGCCTTTCTTATCAAGATTGGGGTCGCTGATAAACAACTTAAGGCGGCGCACTCTCCCGTCTCTCCCTGGGTACACCTCGATAACCTTCGCCATCCTCCACTGGTTACGTGGTGTGGACTCATGCTGTAGGCGTACAATGTCGTCGACCCTTGCGTTCCTACGATCCTTGGTCCACTTCTGTCTCGGTTGGAGGTGCAGGAGGTACTTCTTCTTCCATCTTGTCCAGCAGTGGGTGGATAAGATTTGAACTCGACGCCATCCTTTGCCGATGTACAGATCTTCCTTGACGAACTGTCCAGGAGGTGGAGCGAGGATTGTGGCCTTCGTGGTCAGGATGTGGCTTGGTGTCCGGGGCTCTGGACTAGATGAATCATTGAGCCAATCCGTGGTCAGGGGTCTGCGGTTTACAACCGCTATGACTTCATATGGGAAGATGGTCAAGACAAGCCCCGTCAAGCTCCTTATGATGGTGCGTCTTTGTCTTTCCCAGAAAGCAGCAGGCTTCTTCGTTGCCGCCTTCGTGGGTCCTTTGGCTTCCACAGGTTTCTTGGCTGCTGGCTTCTTGGCGGGCTTGTTGGCTTTACCCTCAGCCTGGTTGATCTTGAGAGAGCCGGAGGCTCCGGTACCCTTGACCTGGAACAGGGTTCCTGGACCAGGGTTCTTGTCCCCGTCATAGCCACCGACAGCTAGAGCATTCGTTACGGCAGCCAGAGACACACCGCTCCCTCCCACCTTGACTTCTCCACGTGGTCCAAATCGTTCCATCCCGTAGTAGGTGCATGGCGGAGCAGTTTCCATTCGTTCCTCGGGGAGGTCTGCCATTCTTTGCTGTTCCGTGCATCGTCTGAACTTCCTGCACGTAGTGCACTTGTAGATATGGGCTGATACTGCCTTGCTGCAGCCTAGTATCCATATGCCATTGGATCGGAGTGCATTCATGGTCATCCCTCGTCCCTGATGGTGCACTCTCTCATGATAGTGCTTGACGAGTAACCCAGACACATGACTGTCCTTTGGAAGGACCGCTGGATGCTTCCCCTGTGGCGGTAAGGCGGCATGCGTTAGGCGGCCGCCAACTCTGAGGATGCCTTGGTCATCCAGGAATGGACCTAACCGGTGCAGATTAGTGGCTCTGCCTTTGACTGGTGTCTCCTGGTGACTCTGGAGTAACTGTATGTCTTGTGAAAAGGTTGCTTCTTGCACCATCTTGATTATGGTTAGCTCCGCTTCTCTCCTTTCCTCTAGACTGGTGGCTTCACAGGACTTTGGCTGGTGACCTTTCCTTTCTTTCACATGGCGCTGGAGTCTGGCGATAGCTTTCACCAGTCTGGACCAGTCTGAGAACTTGTGTACGCGCGCTAGCAGCGGCCAGACTTCTTTCACCCGTGTGGTGAGCACCTGGGCCTTCCTAAGTTCAGGGTCGTCGCTTGCGATCTCTCCCACCTTGCCTTCTCCACTTGGAGAAGGCAACTTGTGTACGCGCGGTAGCAGCGGCCAGCCTTCTTTCACCCGTGCGGTGAGCACCTGGGCCTTCCTAAGTTCAGGGTCGTCGCTTGCGATCTCTCCCACCTTGCCTTCTCCACTTGGTAACCCTTTCTGCCAAAGCAAGTCTGGGCCGGTGACCCAGTTAGAGGCTATCAGTGGCTCTGCTGTGAGACCTCTTGAGGCATGGTCGGCTGGATTCTCTTCCGCCGCCACATACCTCCATTGTGTAGACTCTGTGCTTTGCTTGATGCGTTCCATTTTCGACTGGAACCTTAGATTCTCTTGGGGGATGGGGGTGGCCTCTGCCGTTCTTTCAGCAACGTCAGGCTCCAGCATCTTTATGTCATCTGCTGTAATAACCTCTGGTCTGTCTCCTGAAGAACCTCTGGTCTGTCTCCTGAAGAACCTCTGGTCTGTCTCCTGGAGAACCTCTGGTCTGTCTCCTGGAGAACCTTTGGTCTGTCTCCTGAAGAACCTGTGGTCTGTCTCCTGGAGAACCTCTGGTCTGTCTCCTGAAGAACCTCTGGTCTGTCTCCTGAAGAACCTCTGGTCTGTCTCCTGGAGAACCTCTGTGTTGAGAGCCTTTGCTGTCATTTCGCGGATCAAGGTTGGGTCACTTTGTGTATCGCGGAGTGCGATACATCTGTCTTCTTGCCTTGTTTCTGCTACAGCTAGCAGTGGAGACCGCTGCTGGTTTTGCCTTGGTTGTGCTTCCGCTGGCAGTGGCGCCTGGTACCGGTCTTGCCCTGCTTGTGGTGCAGCTTGCAGTTGGGGTTGCCGTGGTGGTGCTGCAGCTGGCCGTGAAAAATGGTGCTGCCCTACGCTTGCCTGAGACGTGACTTCCTCTTTCACAGCGACGCCTCGCTCTTGCGACACCTTTATTTCTCCAGCTGGGTAGCCACTTTGGCTGGCTGCTTGCGCTGCACCTTTGGGCTGATCGTATACTTGCGGTCGTGCCGTGGCAGCCCTTAGCGTCTTCCTAGTTTCCAATCGCTTTACTTCTTCTTCTTCTACTTCTTCTTCTTCTACTACTTCTTCTTCTTCTTCTGCGGTTTCAGCATCCTGCTGAACCTTTCTCTGTGCAGCTTCTAGCACCCTTTGTCTGTCCGCGGCTTCTCTTTCAGCTGCTTGAGCTGCATGTAGCTTCTGCAGGGCTTCCAATAGCGTTCCTTCTCTGCGTTTAGCCTCTAGCCTTCCTTGTCTTTCCGCGGTTTCAGCGGCCTGCTGCACCTTTCTTTCCGCGGTGTCGGCCGCCACTTGTGCCTTTAACTGTGCATCTTCGGCTACCAGTTTCCGCATTGCTTCAAGGTGCTCCTCTTGCGCCTCGAACAGTCTCCTTGCAAGTCTCTCTGTGTCTTGGTTGCAGCGGTTGATGGTGCGCCGTGCGTTACTTTCAGGCGCTTCAATGCTCTTCCAAGCCTCATAGGCTGCACCCAGCTTCTCAGCGGCACTGCCTATTGTAGTGACTTGTTGCATTACGTCGAGTGCGCCCGGGGTAATCAGCGCGTTCTCAGCCTCCTGCATCGCCGCCTGCCATCCTTTCTTGCACTTATCGAACCGCCGTGCAACCTTTGTCCTTTGCCCATCCTTCAGTTCTTGAGCCGCGGCCGTCCGCCTGCGTGCTCGGCCCTCTGCCACGGATGTGTTCTCCTCCTCCACCACCGTCTTGGACTGGCTGCCACTATCAGACATCTTGATGTAATGCCAGGATGTTCGATGTTCTAGAATGTTCCGGAAGGTTGTGGATGTTCGATGTTCTAGAATGTTCCGGAAGGTTGTGGATGTTCGATGTTCTAGAATTGCACGGTCATCGTGGTGCATATAAGTTTTACTGTAACTGTCACTCTTGCAATGATGAAGCAACTCGTCTTTGATGTTTACTGATTGGCTTTATTTCCGTTCGAAGAGAACATCTTTATTCCGAACCGTAAAACTGTGGAAACATACATGAAATACAATCAATCACGGATCAAACCATAACAACATACATACAATTTATCTGTCGTTACAAGGGTGGTTGTTAACCCACTGAACTTAACTACAAGCGCAGTACGGCCCCAAACGTACCTTATTGACTGCATGCAATATGAGAGGACTGTTATGGAGCTTGGTGTCGATGTGGCTTGTCTGAAGATGGTGAAGAAGTGAAGGGACGAACCTTATAGGGTCTCAATATTTATACACTAGTGGCGATCTATTATGACATCACAAGGCAGCAGGACCGTACACACAGGGCGATCTATTATGACATCACACTGCAGCTAACTAGAATTACACTATGACACTCCTGCAGTTACACACACATTCACACACCGACGGTGGAGGCAACCATGCAAGGTGCCAACCTGCTCATCAGTGTCTTGCTCAAGGACACTTCGACACGCTGCCCGGGAGGAGCGAGAATCAAACCGGGAACCTCCGGATTACCAGACGACTGCTCTACTCCCAAGCCACTGTCGCCCCCTATTATTAGGTCTATTTTATTATTAGGTATTTTTACTTTGGTCTCTATCACTATACATTTATAGTTAGTGTAATCAATCATTTGACCTGATGTACACTAGAATGTGCAGCATACCATTCTCTGACGTCTCACCCCTTTATGGATGAGGATTGTTGGCATATTTACCTGGGTCACAAAATAACCAACATAGCATGTTTACAAAAGAGGTGGATTATTCTGGTTGCAGAATGACAGCCCTCACTTTTTTCCTCATTCTAGTGACTAGTAGTGACACAACTGTCGGGTCTAGCTCGTATACTGCGTTGGACGGTGGACCACTAAACTAAATGTATCAGCAATAGTAATAATCATGGATTATCGTCATAGTTCTTGTAATCTTCAATCAAGTCAACTGTAAGTAATGCGACGTTATCTATAGCTAATGCTTGCATCACCATGGAGGTCTAAGGTAAATGTGTATCTCATGAACATACTTTTCCACTGCATATTGTAACCCTCTCTGTCTGCTTCTAGATGAAATATTTGTGTTATCTTTAAAAAACAGGTCTATTACCTGTGCGCCAATCGTGGGACCGCAAGTTTCTGCACTGGTTAAGCTTAGGCACTCTTTTGAAGTTGGTTAAGGTTAGAGTTTGTCTTAGAGCATGGCGATAGACGCCTGCCCTTGTCTCCAAGCGGTCTCCCTTTCTCTGTAGTATCCCCACCATGTTGTCATTGTGAAAGTCTGTGTTTGTCCATAAGAAAAAGAGAATTACGTATGTAAAGCACTTTGAGATATATAGGCGCTATATAAAATAAATCTATTATTATTATTATTATTATTATTATTATTATTATTATTATTATTATTATTATTATTATTATTATTATTATTATTATTATTATTATCTACCAGGCTACCTAAGCTGCTAGCACACATAGCCTACTGTGTACAGATGGTTTCAAACTGTATTTTAAATTAGAAAGCAAACAAAATAAATGGACAAGAGAAAAAAGAAATCTCAATTTTGGTCAGTATTGTCATTTGGACAAGCAAAGCCATTACTTTAAGTTGCAGGCAAGAAAGACAAGTCTGTCCACTGTCTCTGGTTCTAAAGCTGCCCTGTTGCAATAAGTACATATTGATGGATGGATGGATGGAGCACTACAGCTTTCACTGGTTCTGAATTACTTACCGGATGTAACGGTTCTCATTAGCGAGACACAGAAGAGTGACTCTGAACTGCTTTTCACCATACATGCTGCAGAAGACATACACACATTATGTTAGGCAAACAGGATAATCATTTAGCCAATCGATCTACACTAGGTCAGATTAACACAATTAATTGTTACCCATAGATCCTGACAGAGTATACATATGATGGGGAGGGGACTGTACATTAGAAGGGGGTGGGTGGGAGAGAAATATACATAGGGTTGATTGAATGATTGAAAACTTTATTAACAGATTGCACAGTTGTACAGTTTTGCTTGTACGGTGTCTTGTAACTTGTTCTTGTACAGTGTGCCCCCACCCACCCCTCCTACCCCCCCCCCCCCCCCCCACCCAACCTCGTCCAATGTATACTTTTTTTTCTGGACTCTTTTCGTATCACAAACAGTACTGTATGTGCAAATCTGGTATGTCATAAATGTATAGATGTAGCAGTACTGTCTATCTGTATGTCATGTATGTCATATATGTTACGATGAATTGAAAATGGGGGACCCTGAAGTAAACAAGACGAAAGTCTTTCTCTGGTCTGCATCCCCTTAACTATTGTATGTATTGAGCTGTACTGTACCCATTATTATATAGTCAGGTCAGTCAACCAACAAACAAGATTCTCCTCTCTGGTAAACAAGAATACCTTGAAGACTCTTAACAGGAGCACTCGTTCAAGGGTACTACGACTATGCTTGCACCTCATGGTACCAAAGCACCTCAAAGGCCCTAAAAACAAGACTACAAACATCACAACAAACTGGTCAGACTACTGCTTGACCTTACTCCTAGAACCCACCTCACCCCTGCCCACTTTGACAACCTAGGATGGCTTAGAGTAGACGACAGAGTACAGCAACTTGCACTGGGCCTGGTCTACAAGATACACTACACCACGATAGCCATGTACATGTCGAAATGCTTCCCAAAGGTCAGTGAATACCACGATCACAACACCAGAGGGAGTTCCACAAGTCATGTTCAACCCAGATTCGGCTCAAACAAGGGACTAAACACGTTTCGCAATTATGCAACATCAATGTGGAACGCCCTACCCACAGCCGTAAAAAAAAATGTGAATCCCTACCCACATTCAAGACCGCTCTCAAAGAGCACCTACGGGTGGCTGCAATTTGAAACTGGCCCGGTAAATGTCCAAACCCACCCACCCAACCCCCTCCAATGTACAGTTTCTTCGCCCTCGAATGTATATATATATTTTGTATGATCTCTCTCATAAACAGTACTGTATATTTGTATCTTGTATGTCATAAATGTCAGAATGAAACTGTACTGTATGTCTGTATGTTATAAATGTCTTGATGAATTGAAAATGTGTAAATTATGTAAACAAGACGAAAGTCTTCCTCTGGTCTGCATCCCCTTAACATTTGTGTGTATTGAGCTGTACTGTACTGTACCCATTCTGCAATCTGTTAAACATTTTCAATCAATCAATCAAAGGATAATTATCGGGATAAACAGGAGAGCAGGAGAGCAATTCGAAACTGGCCCCTACAAATGTCCAGAGGCTTATTTAGACCACTATCACTAGGGCACGTGCCCTAGTGATGATCATCTGTGCCCCAGTGATGAATTTTTTTTTTTTTTTTTTTTTTTTTTTTTAACAAATGTTTTTTATTTTCCCTTTTTTAACATGATCAAATGATCATTTAACATGATCAAATAATTATTATAATATTTTTTACTTTGCTTTGAAATATTATAGTGAAATATTTTGCACTGCATTTATCTTGTTGAAATCCTCCAACAGGCTCTTTTTTGTAAGTTGACTGGTTTGCACACCAATAATACAGTGCAATAATAGAATAGTAGAATAGATAGTAAAATTATGCAATAGAATGGCCAGAGTAAAATAGTGCTACAGTACAATCAACAGCGGGGTGTATTAGAAGGCTATGGTGAAGAGGTACGTTTTTAGCTTATTTCTGAAAATATTAAGAGATCTAGCTTCCCTAATGTCCATAGGTAGTGTGTTCCATAACTTTGGTGCATAGTTAGCAAAGGCTGCATCCCTGATTTTCTTTAGACTGTGGCTTGGAACCTTCAATAGACCAGTAGTAGATGATCACTTACTTGTAACTTCGGGTTTGATCCAAGGAGTAAGTTGCCCCATATTGCTCTGTAACATTTCTCTTTTTGTTATAGGACCGACTAGTAGGATTTCAGTTTTGCCCTCATTTAATTTTAGGAAGTTGTTCGTCATCCATTTGTTTATTGCTAAGAGACAGGCGGAAATGGAGTTTATAGCTGTGTGATCATTTGGTTCAGCGGAGATGTACAATTGTGTGTCATCTGCGTAACTATGGAAACATACATTGTGCTTTCTAATGATGTCTCCTCAATGTTCAATGTTCAATGCAATGTTCAATGCAAGTAAAGCACTTTAAACTTTAAGTATGACTAAATGCTTTATTGACTATATATATAGTAACTGTTCCAAAATGCATAGATTTCTATGTATTTTAGGGGTTTGGGTGGCTAGCTCTTTTTAATTAATATAAATGTCAGATTGTTTTATTTATTTCATAGATTTCTATGCATTTCAGGAGTTTGGGGGGCTGGCTCCCCAAAATAATTAAATAACATAACCCTAACCTAACCATAAAACCGAAATAAAGTAAAAAAAAAATAGTTACAAAATCCACCCATTTTCGCCCACAAACCGGCCAAATTTTTTCCGCGGTCGCGCTACGCGCTCCCGCTTCGTAGTTGTTGGTGCCCTTCTGTGCCCTACTGAAGTGCTGGGTCTAGATACGCCCCTGCAAATGTCCTAACCTAGTTGTACAGTAAATGACCAAGTAAGGCTTTGTCAGTATTCCAATGTACAGTGTAAAATGTGTGTGTGTCCCCTACATTTTACAACCGCGTTATGTAGTTAAACATGCCTTGTGTTATTATGATGACTTACCCAGCCATACAATCACAATGTGCTGTCACAACTTCTCCATTTCGTGTCGCCATGATCCACGTTTTCAGCGGTGTTGCGCCGAGAATGCCGAGAATGGTTCACCTAGTTGCAAGGTAGAAAATATTAGCCAACGTTTAGCCAGCTAACGTTTAGCGCATAGCCTGACGCCAGTGGTGTATCCATGTACATAGAGTTGAAATAGCAATATAAAAGAGTGATTCTCAAGTAGATTTACTCACCCGCGCAAAAACAAGACGACAGTCATTCAATGCTGCTTTCGATCCAGATATCTATGGTTGACCCAACCACACACACACCAAATAGTTATAAGCCTCCATTGGCTAGCCGTGTAGTAGTAGTAGGTACGAGACGAGGTAATTTGTTATGTCAATCGCCTCAACGCCAGGCAAATCGGTCAAGACGCGAGAAAAATCGATTTTCCTCAGCATGTACGGATCATATCCAATATGTTTTGAGATTTTCTGATGATACCTAGTGCATGCAGCCGTGTAGGTAGGCTCGTCCAACGTTTTTGCGTATTATCTTTCCATTGTTTTGAATCACTGTTTCGGGACTTGACTTCCTGCCCCTGGCGAGTTTTGCGCGTCATCAAAATCACGTGACTGCAATCACGTGACTGCAATCAAGCTAGCACACACATGCGTGCAGTACACAGGCGTGCAAACACGTGCAACCATACACACGCGTGCAAACACGTGCACACATACACACGCGTGTACACATGTGCACATTGCCTTTTATTTTTATTTTTTTTATATTTATTTATAATTTTTTTTACTGCAAGAACGAGTATTCGGGGACAGGATATGGTCGATGACAGATTAATTAATTCAGGGACTATCTGGGATGTCATCTCACCTTAAAATATACCTATTATCTTATATCTTAACATTTTGTTGTATACTGTTCCCCTAAGGCAGTGAAGCGTAGGAATACATTGACTGCTATGAATGAATGAATGGATGAATGAATGAATGAATGAATGAATGAATGAATGAATGAATGAATGAAAACTTTATTTAACAGATTGCAGAATGGGTACAGTACGGTTCAATACACACAATTGTTAAGGGGATGCAGACCAGAGAAAGACGTTTGTCTTGTTTACATCAGGGTCCCCCATTTTTCATTTCTACCATCTGTTCTCTCCCCTCCAGGTAGGATTGCATCCAGCTCACTGATAGACTATCAAAACCAATTGCTTTTAGCTTGTCAATCAGAATGGAGTGATTGACAGCATCGAAGGCCTTTTGTAGGTCCAGCATGACCATGCTGCAGTATTTGCCTGCGTCCACCTCTTGTTTGATGTGGTCGTTCAAATAGAGGAGGCATGTGTCAGTGGAGTGGGATGTTCTGAAGCCAGATTGGAATTCGTAGATTCTATTTTTTAAGCCAGGTACTTTTCGACCTGTTCGTAGACTATTTTCTCCATGACTTTCGAGATGGAGGTAAGAATAGAAACAGGGCGGTAGTTGCCTGGGTCTAATTTGCTGCCCTTTTTGTGCAGAGGGGTAACTCTCGCAATTTTGAAGTCCTTGGGGACGTGTCCCTGTTTTATAGAGAGGTTTATTATGTGTGTGATGACTGGGGTGATGGCGGCTGCTGAGTCTCTGAGGAATTTGGAGGGGATGTTGTCATGGCCAGTGGCCTTGTTAGGTTGGAGGGCGCTAAATTTTTTGAATACCTCATCGGTTGTTACCATTTCAAGTTTGAAGTCGTCTTTGTGGACCCAGAAGAGAGCTCAAATCACCCCTGTACTTGCCTCCCTTCACTGGCTCCTGGTGCGCTATATAATAGACTTCAAGGTCCTCCTATTGGTCTACAAAGCCCTTAATGGTAAGGCCCCTGCTTACCTAGCAGACCTCCTCACCCCTTATACCAACGTCAGGGCTTTCAGATCGGCTGACAAGGGTCTCTTAACCACCCGTAGGCCCAATCTCAAGTCTAGGGGGGGGACGTGCTTTTGCGGTCGCAGCCCCTGGGCCAGGGCACTGACTGCACGTTCATCTCATGGGGATGCACAAGCAGAGTTTGGAAAATTATTAACAGGACGCCTGAATGTCACTTCTAGGAATTTTTTTTCAATATATAAGCACAATGAAAATAACTGATTGTAGAGCAGCAATATGGATGGGATATTGGACAACTTTCTGGAGCATTAAACCAGGGCAGTAGAAACAGACGGGCAAGCATCTGAAGTGAACATGAACTGAATTGAACTGACACTTGTTATATGTGACTGTCTTGTATGTATTTATTGTGGGGATTGGGAAGGGGACGTTTGATGTTCCATGTTGAGGTCCCAGTGCTTAAATAACATGCTGTACCTCAAACGATTACCACCAACCATAGTTGTGTGGCATTAAAGTATATCTTGTAGAGTTTGAATGGCAGGAGGGAAATAGGCTACTCGTTGAGAGATGTAATTCCTTTCTATGTATAGCCTAATAGCGTAATCAGAACCCAAGTTACATTATTGCTTTGTATGTGAATATTTACATCATTTCGTTTACATCAGGGTCCCCCATTTTCAATTCATCATGTTCGTGTCAGTGTTGAGTTAGTTCAAGGTGGCCTTTGCACGGATCAACAGATGGGTAATAGCAAACGTTTAGCCAACCTATAAACACGGCTCAGAATGTCAGTAAAATGTAATGGTGTTCTACCGACCGTAATAATTACAGTGGATAAAATAAATGAATCATTTAGCAGAGTTAAACACCCAGGCAAAGGCGCTGACATAAACCAAATTGTGCTAATTACTTTTTTGCAAAAAAAATTAATTTTATATACAATTTTCTAATTAACGCTACAAAGTACCACGTACTTACCACGTAGTTACTTTGAAGAAAGGGATTTAGCATAGAACACATGGAAAATATATGAAAATTATGTACTTTCAAATCTGAAGCCTGTCAACTTCAAGGACATAATTCAATTCGATTTTTTTTTTATACATAATTTTATTTGTCTCGAACATAGACATAAAACAAGTTTAAAAGGGGAGAGGGGACAGGGGGAAGTATAAAAAAAAATATCCTCAATACCAGTTATCCCAAACACCAGTTATCCTCAATATATATATACAATTTGTGAGGGCTGGCCCAGTTCTGCGCGCTTCTCAGTGCCAATTACCATCACGCAAAGTTTTATTAACAATTGCAGAATGGGTACAATACAGTACGGCTCAATACACACAATTGTTAAACACTTTGAATGCCCAAACCGAGATATTTCGGGTTTAACCCCCGTGGGTTGAATGCCCATAACGAGAATATTCGTTTTATTTTTTTATTAGCGATCTGAATTCATATTTCATCAACCGAGTCTACCGTTGGTAAATCAGCCACCCCAGGCACTCAGATGTGAAAAAAGTCTCCCAGATGGTAATTCACCCTTTTCGATTGGACTCAATGAAAATGCATGAGAAAAAGAAAACCCGGACTCCACATTTTACTTCTCACGCATGTAACCGGAGCCGATCAGCTTCATACTGGACCCTCAGCACAGCGTGGTTACTGTGTTTTACAGTATACGCGTGGGATCAATAAAAGGATAGATTTTTGGAATGGCTATCAGGAATTGGAATAAGCCATTTGGATACCATCTGATATCAGGTCAGGAATGGATTTTACCAGTCTTAGGATAATCAGACCCGTTTTCACGGAGATATAAGCTTTTCCCCTATAATGTGATATGGCTGTTTGACTGTAAGAGCGATCAGGAACTGAGACAATCGATTTTCAGCGCGCGGCACCAGCGTGCACATGTACACATATACTATCGATAATCTAGTGTTTATTTGAAAACTATTCATAAATAGGCAGAGAAATTACAACGTTCTAGAATATTACAGTACAGGGCGATTATCATGGAATCTCTTTTTTTTTTGTGAAAACGAGGGCTTTTCAAAATGCTATAAAACGGAAATGAACCGATAAAAAAAAAATCCGCTTCGACAATGTTGACTGGAAATGGGTCATTGATAATGCGACGGGCAGATTAGACACATAGCCATAATTTAAAACATAGATTAGGCGATATTAATGCTAACATTGCAGTGGATGGTGGGCATTCAAGCACTAAATGTGCGCCCCCTGCTGGGCACTGAAAGTGTTAAGGGGATGCAGACTAGAGAAACACTTTCGTCTTGTTTACATCAGGGTCCCCCTTTTCAATTCATAATGAATTGTAAGTAAGGGTGCAACTTGCTCCGTGCAATCCATTCTTTGTGGATTTAGCCCTTAGTCTAAATAAGGGCTCAGAATAATAGAAAGCTGTGTGTATTTCTATAGCTTCTATAGTGCCTCCAGCTCTCAAGCACAGACAGGTGTGCTTCAACGTACTTGGTAAACAGTACTCTTAACAGATAAAACGTTTAAATGTCCAACAGTACCCTAAAAAAAACAGCTAGATAAATGCTGCGTTTCACAAAACACTTTTATGTTGTCAGCTGTTGTTTAAAATATTTAAACTTCCTATTTTCAGGAGTGCATTAATCTCCCCAAAGTTAGCCCTCTGCCTTTGTTATCAATATTCATTATTGAAATTATTTAGTTCCTTCCATCAATCCTTTTCATTGTATGGCTTGGTACACAGTAAATATTGCAGTGTCAAATTAACACTATTCCAAGTGTATTTGGTCCCACTCAGAATTTGTGTTAAATTGACTATTGTTCTTGCGTTAAAACAATTGACAATAATTGTCTTTGGTGAAATTGGTACAGAAATACAACTTGCACAGATCCACACACCCTACCCTATCTATAAGATGAAAATAGAACTTGAATCTCTAACCTACATTATAAACATGCAATACATTAAGCAGCATGATGTAGTGTAGTGTCTTTGTGGAAAACAGATCAGAATATCAGACCCTCTAGTCTACTGCATCAAGGACATTCTCGGAGACATACACCGGTCTAGATTAGAAGGTCTCCCATGTATGGTTATCACTTTGAATTAGTCAATTAATCCTTGATAGTGCATCCGCACTACATCATGCTGCTTAACACATTAACTGCCACGGAGTTTGATCATCTTATATACCATTCTCTGCCAGCACTGTAAGTCTATGGAGATGTTCACCTTCTTTGCAGGGCTATAAACTTTTATAACTAGGAACATTTTACTTTTTCATTCACACATTCATACAAAAATACAGTCTAGAATATAAATATGTTTTTATCTTTTTGTGCAGTAATTCCTAGAACGTGAGATATAGGCATAAATGCATATATAGATTATCAAATGCCGTTTGATACCGATCCACGCTATATTAAAAATTTCAACTGTACATGGTCCTAAACGTTATGACTGATCATGCGCGGGTGAACGGGGGGGGGGGGGGGGGGTAGTTTATAATTCCGTGATCGTCGTTAAATGCTTCATGTAGTATGGGTGATATATAGATCAGAGCAGTTTGTATGGATAATAATAAACACTCACGCTGAAAATGACGTCAGCCTCCTCTTACCGTTGGGCGATGACAAAAAGATCCCAGTTATTTGATGGGGATCGAGGCGATTTAACACAACATTATGCATACTTTTGACAATAAATAAAATCAGAATTTGTTCTTACTTGCTTGCCTGGGTAAATAAAGGTTATAGAAATGTAAAAAAAATATATATATATATATATATATATATATATATATATATATATATATATATATATATATATATATATATATATAATAGGCTAGGGTGTGGAGCTGCGCAAGTTGTATTTCTGTACCAATTTCACCAAAGACAATTATTGTCAATTATTTTAACGCAAGAGTCAATTTAAAACCAATTCTGAGTGGGACCAAATATACTCGGGAATAGTGTTAATTTGACACTGCAAGATTTACTGTGTACCCGGAAAGATGAACTTATCACTGACCTAAGCTATGGTGAAGTTGTAGGAGCTATCAGCGACCAGTATACTGTCCATTTCAGTGCGTAGTTCTGGGTAGGAGGTGTATGTCCATGGCAGTTCCAGAACTGGCCCACAGGTATGTGCTACTGGTCGTCGTGCCAGTCCGTCTAATGGTGTGAACAGGATCTCAATGTTCTTAACACAGATAACATCTGATCCGGTGACAAACCTTAACATCCTTCTGAGTCCTGTTTCATCCAGTCCTCTGATGTACTGTTGCAGAAAACGAAAGCTCTGGTTCTCTGCTTGAGTCGTAAGAGATGCATCCAGCAACTTCAAAAGCTTTCTTGTTGTTGGCTTTTTGTCCTCGTACATTTGTAGGACAGCTTGTGGGCTCACAAATTCTGCTTTTAGGAAGTGGCTAGCAATTAATGAAATTTTTTCTGCTGCATATCTTGGTTTTTGAATCAACTGCTTGTGTGCCACTTTTAGAAGGATGTCTTTCAAATTATCTCGTGTTGGAAGCGTTGTTACACCCAAGCGGTCCAAAAAATCAAGTAGATCATCCCTGTCCTCATCTGAAAGATCTTCTTTTAAGGCAGTGGTTATCAGATCCCTATCTGACTGACTTATGTACAAGAGAAGACTTTCAAACAGCATCATCTGAGATCTCATTCTCACCAAAAATAAGTGCCACTGTGAAAACAGGGGCAAGGCGACAGGGAAAGTATCCATGGTCTTCAAATCCCTTCAGTAGAATTCGGCCAATGGATTTCCACTCTTCTTCCTGCCATTTGGGAGACAGTAATGGAACCCTCAGGTCCTCCCCTTCAGCTGTGTGGTCCATAAACTCTGTCCAAAATGCAGCATATACATCTCTTGAGACACCAGCTGCGTCCATTCCTTTTTCATCGATGAATGTGTATTTCAGCTGGTAGATGAGGAGTGCTGGATCCTTGAACTGGCTAATAATTTCTTCCAGAATATTGACCCTATGAAGTTTTATATTGACAAATACAACTTCATATGCAGCTGTAGAACTGCTTGCTTCATCGCCTATGTCTGGAGTAATGCGTGTTGTGCTTGTTTGGGGAAGCCATGTGATGACCGGCAGCTCATCTTCCTCTAACTGATGGATCAATGTGTCATCCAGTTGACTAGCCATTGGTTCTCCTAGGAAGGGGCCAACCATCACCTCAGATGTGTCTGACAATGCATCTGAGTATGTGGGACTGTGGGCAGGTGACGGAGTAGGAGACGTGGTGGGAGCTGTGGCAGGTGGTGCAGTCATATCCTGAAAATGTATTGAATGAAAAGTTAATTTTTTTTGAATGAATGAATGAAAAGTTTATTTTTGGACATGTTATTCTCCATATTTCTCCAAACAACTCACGGTATCTTGTTCCGTCAGACCAAACAATCATAACAACAAATTAAAAAAACATTAAAAGAAAAACATTTAAAAAAAGAAAGAAAAAAAGGAATTATAAACAAAAGGTCAAGAGCAATGTGTTTGGTTAGCAGACATGTCCAAAAAAGGAGTAGAGGGAAGCTAAGCTTATTGATCCCTACCCCCTTACATTTATATTTGTTCTTCCATTAATATTACTAGATATTACATAATTTAGTATATTACAATATAGAATATTCTTTTTACTTATATTAAAAGATTACAAGAAAAAACTTGATTCACTTGACAGCAGTGAATATAGTACAGCACTACATACACAATATAACATAACTTTGTTTATCCTCAATACTCATTTCTGTATTTTTCTAATGTATATTTTTTTAGCTGCTTTTTAAATTGTGCCACATGTTTACTCAGTTTGATGTATTCGGGTAAATTATTCCACAACTTCACTCCACACACCGATATGCACTGTATGCTTTTCAGCGTGGTGTGTACCATTGGTTGTTTGAGATACCCTCTCCCTCTTAAATTATATTCTCCTTCCCTGTCTCTGAACCATTTTTTAATGTTGCCTGGGATTCATTTGTATCTGGCTTTGTATACAATGAGGGCAGTTTTGTAATCCACTAGGTCCATACATTTCAATGCTTGTAGCTTTATAAATAAGTTATTGGTGTGTTCATAATATCCTACATTGTTGATTATTCTTATTGCTTTTTTTTGCATGGTGCATATTGGCTGTAGAGTGCTTTTGTAAGTATTACCCCACACCTCCGCACAGTAGCTAATATATGGTAGGAAGAGTGTACAGTACTTCCGGGCATGACGAGTAACTAGGAGGTCGCACATTTTAGGCTCAGCTGCTAGCATGTAATTTAATCCTACAAAACTAATCAAAATATCACTCAAAGTCGCGCAGTATAAGTATAAGAATATCCGGAATCAAAATGTCAGGAAAAAACGCTAAAGAAAAAGCAAAGAAGGATAGAAAGAAAGCTGAACAGTCTGAGGTGGAGGAGGAGGCCACCAAGTCGGATGAAAATAAGATGGCTAACGCACACGAGGACGTCGACGAATCTGATGATGAAAAGTTGAGTCCAGACAACCAAGATATCATGAAAGCCATACTGACTATGAAAACTGGACTGTATAAGAAATTCGACAAAATGCAAATAACAATTACGGAAATAAAGAAACAGATACAAGATTGCATAAGCCGCATAGAGCAGACTGAACAACGGATTTCTGACGTGGAGGACAACGTTAATAAGCTGATACCGAAGGTTGGCACTCTGGAGAACACCGTTAAAAACCTTCTCGACAAAGTGGAGGACTTGGAATGCAGGAGTCGAAGAAATAACGTCAGGTTGGTGGGGCTACCGGAAAAGGCAGAGGGCCAGGATGCAACTGCATTTTTGGAGAAATGGTTACCGGAGGCTCTGAATATTGAACCAGGGGGCTTAGTATTGGAGCGTGCTCGGTCCGTGTACGTTTTGATAGTTCGCTTTTCGTTTCAAAAGGAAAAACGAAAAAACGAAAAAAAACGGAAATACGAGTTGTTTCCTATTTCCGTTTGAAACCAAACTCGAAAAAACGGGGAAAAACTGAAATACGGACCTGTTTTTCGTATTTTGGTATCAGAATCAAATGAAAAAAACGAGTCAATAATGGGCCGTGTAGGGCCGTGTACGTTTTGATAGTTCGTTTTTCGTTTTTGATGTGAAGAATGGAGAACGGAACCACGTGACAAGTACATTTTTCAATGTAAAAGCCATGCACAATCTAACGTGAACGAATATGTATAATAACGTTATGAATAAATACATGCATACAGATCTATACCAGGGTAACGTTATGATACATACATTTTTTGTTTTGTGCATTTCATTTAGACATTATATTTATTGTCCGTGTGATTGAAAACTTTATTAACAGATTGCAGAATGGGTACAACAGTACAGCTCAATACACACAATTGTTAAGGGGATGCAGACCACAATAAGCCGTGACATGGTCGACAAATCATATTGATTTGCAGTAGGCAGGCTTTTTATTTGATCAACAGAAAAATAATCGTAACTATACATTATAATCTAGGTATTTTGGCGCATTAGTATAGCCTCCGGTATTTCATCAGTGCAATACATATGCCTAATTTCTATGCGCAATTTGTACACATCCATCGTTACTTCTGTGTATTCTAACGTGCAGTAAAATATTACATGGACTTTGTTAACTGTGTAAATACACGTACACTACAGTAAAGTGTGGAAAAACATACAATCTAAAACTACTTACAGAAACTGACCAGCAGGTGTCGCACTGTCAATTATTATTATTATTATGCCACATAATTATGGCATCACTCACCCAAATGTGCTTTCTTTTTCCTCAGAAATTTCATAATGTAGGCTATTTGGTCTAAAGACTGAGTTTCATACAGATCTATACCAGGGTAACGTTATGATACATACATTTTTTGTGCATTTCATTTAGACATTATATTTATTGTCCGTGTGATTGAAAACTTTATTAACAGATTGCAGAATGGGTACAAACAATACAGTACAGCTCAATACACACAATTGTTAAGGGGATGCAGACCACAATAAGCCGTGACATGGTCGACAAATCATATTGATTTGCAGTAGGCAGGCTTTTTATTTGATCAACAGAAAAATAATCGTAACTATACATTATAATCTAGGTATTTTGGCACATTATTTAGTAGCCTCCGGTATTTCATCAGTGCAATACATATGCCTAATTTCTATGCACAATTTGTACACGTCCATCGTTACTTCTGTGTATTCTAACATGCAGTAAAATATTACATGGACTTTGTTAACTGTGTAAATACACGTACACTACAGTAAAGTGTGGAAAAACATACAATCTAAAACTACTTACAGAAACTGACCAGCAGGTGTCGCACTGTCAATTATTATTATTATTATGCCACATAATTATGGCATCACTCACCCAAATGTGCTTTCTTTTTCCTCAGAAATTTCATAATGTAGGCTATTTGGTCTAAAGACTGAGTTTCATACAGATCTATACCAGGGTAACGTTATGATACATACATTTTTTGTGCATTTCATTTAGACATTATATTTATTGTCCGTGTGATTGAAAACTTTATTAACAGATTGCAGAATGGGTACAAACAATACAGTACAGCTCAATACACACAATTGTTAAGGGGATGCAGACCACAATAAGCCGTGACATGGTCGACAAATCATATTGATTTGCAGTAGGCAGGCTTTTTATTTGATCAACAGAAAAATAATCGTAACTATACATTATAATCTAGGTATTTTGGCGCATTATTTAGTAGCCTCCGGTATTTCATCAGTGCAATACATATGCCTAATTTCTATGCACAATTTGTACACGTCCATCGTTACTTCTGTGTATTCTAACATGCAGTAAAATATTACATGGACTTTGTTAACTGTGTAAATACACGTACACTACAGTAAAGTGTGGAAAAACATACAATCTAAAACTATACTTACAGAAACTGACCAGCAGGTGTTGCACTGTCAATTATTATTATATGCCACATAATTATGGCATCACTCACCCAAATGTGCTTTCTTTTTCCTCAGAAATTTCATAATGTAGGCTATTTGGTCTAAAGACTGAGTTTCCACTGTGCTGTATGCCTTTGGAAGATACTCTCCCAATTCTAGGGAGATCTCATGTATTTATTCTCCCTAGTAATGAACAATTTATTCAACATTGCACATACTTTCAATAGCAAAAACACCATAACAATAACATGAATTTACATAAATTAACCAGATATGGCTGCAGAACATAATTTACTTTGAACTTTACGAGGTCCTCAATAGAAAGTAAAAAAATGCAAATATTACTATTGCACTTTACTGTTACATTTGCACTCTGGTTGGATGCCAAATGTCTTCGTTGTACTTGTAATGGAAATTATTAATGGACAAACGATGAGCCGCTTACATTAATCATTCTGAGTCATTATTAATAATAATAAGAAGGTTTATTTAATAAAGAAAGTTCATGACAGCGTGGCCACGCTGCCAGACCAGTCACCCCCCCAGAGGCAGACATGTTAACCCACTAGCGTCTGACAGGGGACTGGCCTAGAGGCCTGGTCAGACATACAATTGAATACATGAAATTACGTAGAAGAAAACAAAATGGCTGGTTAGAGAAATTAATAATACGACTATGTTATGGCTAAGCCTGGAAGGAAAAACAGCTCCATCTTACAGTTCCCATGACCTTGGGTTATAGCTCTATGGCTGGTAGGAACAGCAACTTCGTTATGACTGAGAGAATGATAGAGTATCTTAAAGAGACATACACACATTAACCAGTAAATCTGGTTGGACTGAAACTCTAGCTGTATGACATGATAAAATAACAGAGACTCATAATGACATGATAATATATTCCACGACAGTTCCCTCCTCTTGATAATTATTAATCACAATCATTTATCATTTCATAAAGATAACAAAAAATATTATCATTCAAACACAGATTATAATAACCCAGCAAAAACTATTTTTATTATCTAAAAAACAAAAGGTCCTCTGCATAGACCCCGTGTCACGTGCAAAAGAGAAGTTGTCATAACAGCAGCCATCATTAGCGTCTCTTTGCAAATGCCCAGACGGATGGTCGGAGGACTCAAGGGTACAGTGTCCAGTCTCTGGTTTTGTCAAGGCCATACTTCTCCCACCACCAAGCTGAAAAATTTAAATCACAAAAGAAAACACAGGGCAGTACCTTGCAAGATAGACTGCGCTCACGAAATATAACATAGCGAAAACAGAATACACGTGACTGCATTCTCCGGGAGATAGCCAAAACAAAACAAAAACAATCTGCAGACTCCTCACAAAGAATGAAAAAATAACTGGTTACTATTATAATGCACAACATATTACAAAATCTCCACCTGAATCAAAGAAAGTTCATTACATCATTACCTAACATCTTTTAGGACGATACTGTAATATCTGCATGTATTGTGGTTCAAACCTAAGCATTGTGGGTAAAACTTGCCTCATCCCGGAAACGGTCTCTTCTCCCTCCCCCGGTCGCTGGTCCAAGCACCCCCCTCTGCAGTCCATGTATGCCGTGGCTCGGTCAAGGAGCCTGTCCGGTGAATGGCTTAGACCTGCTGGAAACTGTCTCTAAGATCTTTATCTCAGGACCACTGATCCTATCAGACTGGAGTCAGCTGTCGGTTGATGGTCTTAGCGGCCCATCGTTCACTAGCCGATAGGCCCTCTGCCTCCTAGTTCTGGAGCAGATTGGGACAGCTTACTTTCACAGAAACCAGCTGTAGTCGGTCCCCCCACTCAGGCCCTTGGTTGTGGCCCTGATGGAATAGGCCTGCTAGAAACTGTCTCAGTGTCCATGCTCGGCTGATGGTCACAGAGTACTGTCCATGTGTCACCGCTGTAACTGCAGAAGCCTGGTACAGACAGTGGTCCTCTGCGCGTCCTCCTCTTGGTCAGAGATGGGTGCCCGACCGCAAGGAGAGTGAAGAGACCGTTCAGCAAGACCCCACCACATAAAAAAGAAAGAAGGAAAAAAAACCCATCAGTACATAGCTCAAATACAACTGAGGTTTTTGACCTAGGCTTTCTGATACTTATTGTTATGGGAGATTTATAATATAATATGAGCAATAACTTGTAATGTTATCAGTACATGGCTCAATCACAACTGAACACCATCACGTGCACTCCTGTGACATACGAATAAGATTAAAGAGAGAGAAAGAAAATAAAGAATTAATAATAAAAAAACTGTATTCTGAAGCTGGACGAAGGTCATTCAATCACACTGTCACTCAGGGGTGACATGTTGTAGTTCTCACCTCCTTACCAGAGGACAGGTCTAAGACTGAACTGAACTTAAAGGGGAGACACTGCAGGTGAACTAATATATATCACACTGAAACTTCCCCAGTTCACTACTTACATTAAGACACTACTTTTTTTTTTTTTTATCACAATTGTATGTTCAAACATGCACATGAGGCCTGCTCTACTTAAATATGCACTAATTTGCATATAATTCCAGGACAGAAATCTGAACATTGGATAAAGCCATTTTCAAAATTATAGCTCCATTTTGTCGACATATTAGAGCCAAAGGGGATTTTGGATATCTCTTTTTATCACTCCATAAATCAGAATATACTCCATTCAGTCATTGTTATGGCAAAATTCCATACTATGCCAAATCAGATATGAATAGAATCTGGACAAACCAAATAAACAAAAAATAAAAACCCACTCTCGCTGGCAGTGTGCTAAACATCCTGCCTCTGAACCACTCCTTCTATCGCCCTTTGCTAAGCCAACACATTTCGATCACCGTGTGTATTGAGCCCCACTGTACTGACTCCCCAATAAATCTACTTTAATATTGACTGGTTGAGTGGTGCTGCTTTCCCAGTTCCCTTTTCAATAAATATGACAGGATCTCAGCTAGTGGGGTTCTCTACCTAGGCATAAGTGACCATTGCCCCACAGTTTTAAGGAGGAATTTTAAATCAAATGTACTGTTCTGCGGGCAAGGCTGACTACTATGGCTGCTTTACAAGGAAAACAAAACGGATCTATGAGCAATAACTTGTTCTGAGGCCAAAGTTTGAAATAAGGAATGGAAGATAGTTTTAATTCCTCACACTGATCAATTGATAAGGAATGCGCAGTTGGTAATCAGACCATGTAAACAAATGTCCGATCACCAAGTGAGAGCGATCTTTCGTTCGGCAAGACAGTTAATACACACATATGACGTGGAAGGAGCTGGAACATCACCCTGAGGATTGGCTGAAATGACTATTATGGCTGCTTTACAAGGAAAACAGAACGGATCCCATAACAATGTCACTTATGGCCTTATAGCAAGGATCAACATAGATCATAACCAAATTGTTTTGACTGGCTAATGTGTGCCTCTCTTAAAGAGAAACGCACATACTACGCTGATACCTGATGACAGCGCCCTCTCATACAATACCAAAATCTTTAAAGAGGACTGTTGTTCATCGTGCCATCAATCATTGGAATAACTGCCCACTGAACATAAGTAAATTGAATAGTAAAGTGTCTTTCAAATACCACCTAAGAATGCACTACTTAAATATGTGAGCTGATGTTGATAATGATGTCTGCCCCCCCATTATACCTGTCTCTCCCCCCAATATATATATATATATATATATATATACACATAACATATATATATACATATATATATATACAGTGGCTTCCCCTCGCCACAATGTATAGCAAAATAAAGCGCTTTGACCCTTTTAACCTCCTTCCAGTTAAGAGTACCCTCCTCCCGTTCGGATGCACTCCTTCCCCTACTTAGATGCACCTCTCCCCGTAAGGTTTAGGCAGTCCGCTACGACGCAACAACCAGCTCCTTTCTCAGGACTGCCTTGTCCGACGTCGGCCCCTCTCCCCCAACAGAGATGCAGGTCTCCACTTCCGGCGGTAAGGTCTCCTCTCATGAACGGAAGCAGTCCCCTTATTTTACCTTCAGGTGCAGTTTAAGGCTGGGTCCCTTTCTCTATTGGAATGGAGACTTCAGCTCAGGCGACAGCTAATGGGGATCCTTTTCAACAATAAACCCGCCTTCTGGTTGTCATGCGACGTGTTGTCATGACAACTGCGTTTAACCTTTACACACACTTCAAAACGTTTCTCTACTGTTGCATTAAAGAGGTCACCCCTCTCCCTCGCTCTGGGCCTCCAGTACACTCTAATCTCAGATGTTCTAATGAGGAATGTCAACAAACATTCTCTCGCTGGCAGTGTGGCAATATGACTTGCTGCACAGGATAAACTAGGGATGGGCAAAAATAATCCAGATCGATTGATCACATGATGTACTCGAGTACTCGTGGAGGAAAACGCTGTACAAAATAAACTTATTTTCCGGTGTTTTAGACTTTTATTTTGAAGCCCACCGCTCCGTCTTTTCCGGTGTTCTAGACTTTTATTATGAAGCCCACCGACCGGACCGGAAGTATTGTTGTGTGATTATCACGACAGCCGCTTTGTATTCCCTTGTAAACGATAACGAACCAGAGCCGCGTTGGGAACCCTGTTGGTAAAAGCAATGACGCCTGCCGCGGACGTCAAGTTGATAAAGTTCCTATAATAACTTTACGAAACGTGTGAAGACATTTTGATCGACTTCTTTTTTTTTAGTTCATGTTATTAGATTAAGCACTTATTGTATACACATGAAGCACTAGATAGACTATTTGTTTAGTTCAATAGTTGTTCTTAAAGAAACATTCCCATCAGGCACCTCGCGGAACCCCTGTGTGCCCCGTGGTGTGCAGGCAATCTACCCGTTATGTCAGTCCTTTGACCACCCGCTTATTGTAAACAATCATGCATGCACTTGTTTTAACGTTGTTCTGTGTCGTTAGCCACGCTATATGTTGTATTCATTTTGTTAGCTATTTAGCCAATGTTGTTATCACTGAACGAACACCACCAAAACGTTACTGATCTCTAATCCTCATTTAGCAGCCCAATTTCTCCGGCAGTAGCTATGTATTGATCACAGACACAAGTGTCAATCTATGTAAATATTGATGAGTATTTTGGTGGCTGATACAATGTGATGATGAGCAAAAACAGTCCAGCTCTACTGTCAATAACAAGATACTAACTGACGTAAATTCACCCATGGCAATGTCAACACACACAAATGATGCAGATAAACACAAACGATGCAGATAAACACAAACGATGCAGATAAAATAGCGAATTGTTTATCCCCTATCACAGCGTGCGTGCATGTAAACGTGTGTGTGTGTGTGCCTACACAGACAGAGGAAAATATTTCTATGTAATATAACAGCGTGCACAGCCTGTGCTACCGTATGCACTTGTTTCTATTCTATCCTGTATTTAATAAAAATAATTACCCATATTTGTGCCTTTATGGCTGCTCTCTTTTTTTTTTTTTATGTTGATTCAAAACAGGGTATATATTGAAATGTATTTAAATCCCAGTCTCAAAGGTATACCTAAACCCTATACACTTTATGATAACTTTGGAGCTACTAATACAAATTTCAGAAGGCCCATTGTCAGTGATTTGTTCACATGGCCTTAATATATTGCTGTACCTGTATCTCCATCGATCTGTGTGCGTGCATGTGAGTGTGCGCTATACTTTGCCTGAGCTCAGGTCGATGTCTCCCCGCCGTGCGTCCAGCCAATGCGCTGTGGGCCCGTCCCGTCCTGCACCTCCGCACGCCATTGTGCTTTTTTCCCCTCGAACACCTCCTTATAGGCTCTATAGGTCTTTACACCAATGCCCGGCGCACCGGAGTTGATGGTCGCCGGCGAGACCAGCGGATAGGAGACGGGACGGCCGGTGACGGTGACGCACACGGAAAGACACCGAGCCCAAAATCCAGCCCCGGGCACACCGTGGGAGAAAAGACAGAAAAACAGATTCTTAGCTTCTCCCGTCATGACCCCACAGGCCCCCCTTTCTGGCCCCTCTAAACAAACAGAAAATAAAAACCCACAATATGTGGCAGACAAATCGTTTCCTCTGAACACTTTCGAGAAAAAAGCTCTGTGGAGTAGCGTATCACGCCTAATTATCGGATACAATGCCCCTATCTTATTTCTTTTCAGAAAAAACTGCAGTATGACCAGATAAGACAGTGGAAAACTAATCACACGACCCCCTGACCCCCTATCTTTTGGCATCCCACGCACGGTCCAACTTCCCGCCTCCTTGTTAGGAAAACAACCAAAAAACCCAGAATCAGTGCCTAAAACCCTTTCCACTATACTCCACAGTACATTCTGCACACGCCTACAATATCGATACAAATGTAATTCACGCCTAATTATCGGAACATACCTCTTAATTTAAAGTGTCCAGAGGAAAACCATAAAAAAGGTACCCAAAAAAAACAATACTATGTACAAATTATGTAGCCCCCAAAAATTGGTTCCTCCTGAGCACTCGGAGACAAAAAGCTCTGTAAACAGCGTACAGCCAGAACATACCCCTTAAATCCCAGTACTCAAGGAAACACAGGGGGGTTACACACATTATCCTATATTCAATACCCCACTCGCATAAGTACTTTATAGATAGAAACAAAAACCGCTTTTAAACAGAATGGCTACTTTATACATAACCGCTTTTAAACAGAATGGCCACTTTATAAATAACCGCTTCTAAACAGAATGGCTACTTTATACATAACCGCTTTTAAACAGGATGGCCACTTTATAAATAACCGCTTTTAAACAGAATGGCTACTTTATACATAACCGCTTTTAAACAGAATGGCCTCTTTATAAATAACCGCTTTTAAACAGAATGGCTACTTTATAAATAACCGCTTCTAAACAGAATGCCCAGCTCACCGAATATCTCCCCCACGCTCCCATGGATTCTAGCCGTAGTTGGCAGCCAAACTGACGCTAGCAAGCGGTTCCTCACTCCCTTCCCATCATGTGCGGGGGAGTATTGAGGAGAAGAAAGCGCTTTCCCTGAAGCCCAAGACTTCAACCTGCCTGCATAGCGCCTCGGCTCGCGGCCAACTCGACCCCCATCGCTCTAAAATATATATTAACCTAATTAAAAAAATACCCCATAATTCTTCACAGTAATACACCAATACAATGAAATATATAGTAATAGTAATATACATTTAAAAAATAGCTCTGACCGGCACCATGTTCTAGTTTAGACCTCTAATTATAAATTTAAAAACAAAAAATGTTTTAAACAGAAATCAGAATGTCAACAGCTCACCGAGTGTTCCTCATCACGCGTCCCCAAGGTTCATGCCGGAGGTGACAGCCAAGCGGACGGCGCAGCTGGTTCTCTCCCCTCGGTGTCTCGCACGGAGGAGCCTCGAGACAGCGCTCCCCCGGAATTCCAGGATTCACCCTTTCTGCAGAGTCCGTTTGGCGGCCGACCTCGACACCCATCGGTTAAAAAAAACATCTCGTCGCCATCTGTAATGGAAATTATTAATGGACAAACGATGAGCCGCTTACATTAATCATTCTGAGTCATTATTAATAATAATAAGAAGGTTTATTTAATAAAGAAAGTTCATGACAGCGTGGCCACGCTGCCAGACCAGTCACCCCCCCAGAGGCAGACATGTTAACCCACTAGCGTCTGACAGGGGACTGGCCTAGAGGCCTGGTCAGACATACAATTGAATACATGAAATTACGTAGAAGAAAACAAAATGGCTGGTTAGAGAAATTAATAATACGACTATGTTATGGCTAAGCCTGGAAGGAAAAACAGCTCCATCTTACAGTTCCCATGACCTTGGGTTATAGCTCTATGGCTGGTAGGAACAGCAACTTCGTTACGACTGAGAGAATGATAGAGTATCTTAAAGAGACATACACACATTAACCAGTAAATCTGGTTGGACTGAAACTCTAGCTGTATGACATGATAAAATAACAGAGACTCATAATGACATGATAATATATTCCACGACATACTGTATAATGACAATACATTTTAATCTAATCTAATTAGACTGATACTTCATGCGCGGGGGCTCTTGCATCAGCCAGGGACCTGTTGTAGATATACGTTGCAGACTTCGCATTTTTCAACACCTTCTGAGAAGGAGTGTATTTGTCAGCTGAACCAGTGTGATTGATCTTGCATGACAGTAAAGCACAAACAGTACTGTTGTCCAATGCCAGTCTGTTTTCTGTGACAATCTTCTTCACCATACTGAATACCCTTTCAGAGCTGGCATTGCTGTGTGGAATGCATAACAGAGCCTTCATAAGTCTCGCCAGCTCACTGAACTTCAAGTCCTTGCCTAGAAGGCCCCAAAATCTGTCGATTCTGTCTTCTTGGGGGAGCTGCTCGGTCTGGTATACGGCGAGTTCCTGTGACAGCAGATTCTGATCGAAACTCAACTGAGGGAACAGGGCTCCTAGCCTTCTCACTGTAAAACAAAACCATACAATACATTATACAATACAGTCAAAGTATCTTGCTGTCTTCAACTGGAAATTATAATTCTATTCTAACTGGAAACTGTTGCTAATATCTACCCGTCTTTAAAAAAGGGTTATTACATGGCGTTTTCACATTCGCCAAAATGCTTGATTGTGATCAGTGGTGCAGTCGTAATATGGGAACTGGTAACACGCCACGCCACGTGCACGCGGGTACGTGCATGCGCACGCGCGCGGGGGTACGTGCATGCGCACAGAACAGATTTTTATTTTTTTTTTAAATAGAGAAGCTGAAAAAGGTAGCAGGATGTAGCCTTCAATATATAAAGAAATTATATTGTCAACAGATATGGTTGAAAAACAAACAATGTTTTAAATGCAATACCGGTAGTTACAATTTCTTTAATTGAATCAACTTAAACTAGAAAAGTAAATACAAACTAAATTAACAATGTAAGTTACATTGTTAATTTAGTTTAATTGAATTAACTTAAACTAGAAGTAAATACAAACTAAATTAACAATGTAACTTACATTGTTAATTTAGTTTGTATTTACTTTTAGTTTAAGTTAATTCAATTAAAGAAATTGTTTTACACACAAACACAAAAGCAAACTTAAAATAATCAGACAACTTGTGTTTACTTGAAGTTTGTGTGTGCAATGTGCATGACTCCTAGTGCACAGCCAGGGAGGTTTGGTGATGAACCTTGTGGTGCGCTCACACCCACTCGCGCGCGCAGTTATACACACACACACACGCACACACAAGCGCATATACGCAAGTGCAATCTTTCTATCATACACGCTCTTCTTGCTCTCTATTTGTGTGAATGTGCGCGCGCGAGAGCAATTGGAAAGCTGGCGCGCAGCACGGCAGACGCTTGATTCAATCATAAGCAGGTAGACGGTCAGACCCCCATCACGAATTCCGAGCCACATTAGTATTCACCTCCACTGCCATCACACAGAATGAAGGGGGAGATGCATTCAGATAGCCAACACCCAGACACCTAGTCTACCTGCGCTTTTTGTTATGTAAAACGGTGGCCGCCGGCCGGGTACTAGTCACAACTAATGGATACAGCGCATTTTTGTGTGCGCGTACACGCGAGTACACATCCGTGCGCGATCGCGCATACTTAGTTCTGCCTCAGTGATCTAATAACACGGCGTGTAACCGCGCGTGTGCACGACTGCACCCCTGATTGTGATTGGTCAATAGCGCTCGGTTGCCCATAGCAGCGGTCAATTATTTCTCGATAACTGACCGCTGGCATGGGCAACGCGCAATAATGACCGCTGATACGGGTAACAGAGCGCTATTGACCAATCACAATCAAGCATTTTGATCGCCACTAGATGGCACCATCTACCAGGCTATGCACAGCTCAGTGCATGTTGTGCCGTTGTGAGGAGCCACAGAAGTTATCTTAAACTGTTTCTATACCTGTCATTGGAGTTATGTCAAGCCGCGATGCAGGGTCTAGCACTGTCAGGTCCTTCAGGAGTTGGGAGTCAATTGGAAAGCAGGCGATCATCTTTCGTATAAGTGCTTCATAGAAGGCTCTTCTTACAGTTCTAAAACAGTAAAACAAATGAATGAATGAATGAATGAATGAATGAATGAATGAATGAATGAATGAATGAATGAATGAATGAATGAATGAATGAAAACTTTATTTAACAGATTGCAGAATGGGTACAATACAGTACGGCTCAATACATACAATTGTTAAGGGGATGCAGACCTGAGAAAGACGTTTGTCTTGTTTCCATCAGGGTCCCCCATTTTCAATTCATATAGACATTTATGACATACACAACATACATGACATTTATGGCATAGGGACATATAGGTATTTAGTACTGATACATTTGTGACATAGGCGGTATTCAAATATACAGTACTGTAACTGAGGGGTACAATTCCCTGACTGTATTACTAGATATGATACTTACTACCACTACCTTTGTACTTAATATTCGGCCACCCAGTACTCGGCATAAATATATTATGATGAACACTGTCACGTAGATGAAACGGATCCAACACAAATGTACGAATTAGAAATAGGTCTTTATTTCTACACAGCGATGGTGTGTAGAGCAAGCACTTAATCAAATCAATCACATTTATGAATGGGAATTAGTATGCACTTTTATGGCAAGAGTATTCGTCGGTATATCAATAGAGAATGTCCAATCTCTGAAGGCGCAGGTGGTACATATACGACCTGGAATAGTTAAGGAAAAGCAGCAATGATACTTTAATGATTATAGACTGGATACACTAGGGGGGGTTAATCCGGTCGCTTGTAAGCCGACAGGAGTAGGAAGGGGGGGGGGGTAGAATCCGGCTGCCTCATCCGGCCAAGGGTATCCCAGGTGAACCCACTGTAGTGCCGTTCAATGCGCCGGCGATCCTTGGACCACAGATGAAAGCAGGTGGACTCTTTGTGGGCCGGCGTCCTCCGGTCCACGGAGGAGAGACGTGAAGCGACCTCGTCTTGCAGAGCGTCTCCTCACCTTGCGTCCTCTCCAGGGGGGGGGGTTCCAACACACGGCAGTGTCGGGGGTCTTTATCCATGGAATAATCAACGTATACAAAGCATAATCCGTGCCTGGGAAGGCGGGCTGTCGTCGGTAGAATAATCCGGTATGCAGGTCCACTCGCTCGTCGGCTCTGGGGCTCCTCGGGTGCAGCTTCACGTGGGGTCAACCATCCTGGTTAAGCAGCCAGTTCTCTGCCCGAAACGATGGGGTACTGACTACGGTAGTATACTCACCGCACGAAGCACTATATATTAACAGACTATTATTAGCTTAATAGACTACGTCCAACTCGACGATATAGTGCCAAATATGACTATTCAAATATTAATATACACGATGTCTCAATACCGATGGTAAGCCGAACTTGGCCTTACTCCCACACGTGGCGTCGCGGGGAGGCTTTACGTCTGTGACTCTATTGGAGGGTAAGAAACTGGACTGAAAAGGAAGTCCTACTTTAGTAGCGCAGTATATATACGCACTATGAACAAATAGTCCCATTAGTGGTGCGGTAGCCAGATTCCTACGCGGAACTAGGACTTGTTCGTACATGTTGAGCGGTACGTTTGAACTGGGTCTGAGGGGTATGGCAGCCTGGCACCAAGGTCTTGACCAATAGTAGAATGGAGACTATTATGGGATGTTCAGTAGGCTAGAATGGATATTCAATGCATATTGTACAAGGAATATACAAGGGATATCAGGGAATATTAGAGAATATACAAATACAATTAAATATATATATATAAATAAATATATATATTCGGTTTAATCTGGCCCTTCACAACAGCCACCCCCTGATTGGTCCCAGACCTAATCAGTTAAACAGAGACAGATTAATCGCATTGTCTATTTACACATAAGGGTTTGCTGTAGGGGTCAGTCAACTTCACAAAGTCATAGGGTTATAGGGTCATGGTCATCATCGATTGTGTCTGGGAGTCGGGGCAGTTCTATGAGCCTCGCCACGGGACGGGTGTAAGTGCGACCCTGGACGAGCACTTCAGCTGCTCGGACCTTGCCGTCGGCACCGGTGATCACTTTGCTTACGCGGCCGGCCGGCCACATAGCTCTGGGCAGTGATTGATCAATAATCATGACGACTGTTCCTTCTGTCAAATTGTCTCTCTCCTTTACCCACTTCTGGCGGGTCTGTAGAGACGGTAGGTAGTGCAGTAGGAAACTGCTCCAAAACTTGTCGGCTAATACTTGACTGTACCTCCACATTCGTCGGCCGTTCGCTTCTTCAGGCCGGTACATTGTCTGGGGTAACGCAGGATCTAGCCGCCCCATCAGGAGTGTGTTGGGGTCTGCGGAGATAACAGTGCTCAATCCACAGAACACAGGCTTCTTATTCTCAGCCTCCTCCTGACTGGCTTCCCTCGGGATAGGCGTGGGCCACTCTCCTTCCGGGAGCTTTAGGAATGCTGGGCCGTCACTGTAGACATTGCGACGGGTGAGGTCATCCAGGGGCATCCCCCGGGTGATGACGTCAGCTGGGTTCTGTTTTGTATCAACGTAGCGCCACTCTGTTTCTCCGGTTAACTCTTCGGTTAAGTCTTGAATCTCGGTGACTCTGACTCCCACGAAGACTTTGTACTTGCATGAGTCCGATTTGATCCAGGCGAGTACTGTCGTGGAATATGACCACAGGATTGTTCTAGACACCGGTATGGTGAGCTCACGTTGGATGAGCGTGGCTAGGTGCGCTCCGGCTAGGGCTGCGCAGAGCTCTAGACGTGGGATAGATTGTTGCTTGCGTGGGGCTATTCTCGAGCGGGCGAGGACAAATGCTGTGTAGATCTCTCCCCCCCTTTCTTGGGCCCGCAAGTAGGCTACTGATCCGTATGCGACCTCTGAGGCGTCACTGAAGACGTGTAAGTCCATTTTACATGTCTCTGGCCTCACCGTGGGTGGGAAGTAGCTTCGGCGCATATTAACGCCTGGGAGTGAGTGGAGCTCCATCTCCCACTCTCTCCAGGTGGATGCAACGTGTACGGGAATGGGGTCGTCCCAGCCCTGGTCCTTGTCCCACAATGCTCGTACAATCATTTTTGCCCTGGTGGTGTACGGTAGAATACATCCTAGCGGGTCATATTGTCGGGCGAGTGTTGTGTACACACTCCGTCTGGTGGTCGGCGCCGCCGCCGGCCTTCCCTGCTCCGTAGTCAGGGGCTTGTGTCTGTAGTGAAGCGAATCTGTTTTGAATCGCCACACCAATCCCAGGGTCATCTCCTGGGCTTCTCCCGGGATTGTAGCCATCCAGGTCTCGCTGCTGGCTGCCTTGTCCTCGGAGGAGAGGCTGCGCAGTACTTGCGGATCGCTGCTGGCCCACTGCCTGAGATCAAAGCCGCCTTTGATCAATGAGGCGCGGAGTTTAATCAGGAGAGCCTCGGCTTCTTCCTGGGTTGAAAGGCTTTGTAGACAGTTGTCTACGTAGAAGCTGTTCTTTACGCTGTGTCGGACCTCTTCGTCCGCTGCTGGGTCCTCTGCTACATGTTTCTGTAGTGCAAATGTAGCACAGCAGGGGCTGCACGTCGTTCCGAAGGGGAGGACTTCCCATTGGTAGATGGCTGGGTGCTCATCTCCTGGCTTCTCTCTCCATAGGAACCGTAACAGGGGCTTGTCCTCCTCTACTAATCTCACCTGCAGGAACATTCCTTTAATGTCCCCGCTGATGGCCACCTTTTCCTGGCGGAAGCGGAGTAGAACGCCGAGTAGGGAGGGGCCGAGTGTGGGACCGGGCAGTAACTCTTTATTCAGATTTTGGGATCCGATCTGGTAGCTGCAGTTAAATACTATGCGGTCTTTACCGTTGTGATGGACCTTGTGGTGAGGCACGTACCACGATTCAGTGGTCTGGTCAGCCTCTTTAATGTCCATCTTTGTGACGTGTCCCGCTGTGATGAGCTTCTCAATCTCAGCGCGGTATACACTCTCTTGGGCGGGGTTCTTGGCTAAGCGCCGCTCCGTGTTCAGCAGGTACCGTTCTGTGGCGTCTGTCTTGGCGTGGAAAGTAGGCATTCCTTCTCGCCGCAGGAGTGGCGTGGCGTATCTCAACACGCCGTTGACCGGGACTCTCTTGGTCCCTGTCTCGAGGAGGTGAATGGCGTAAATGTCATCTTTAGAGCGAATGTCTTTCTTTCCGTTCTTAAAGGGCATTTGTTCCAAGGTCCACAGCCGCTCTACGTGTTGCAGGAGTGCGGTTTCTCCCTCCGTGACTCGGGAGTGGAGACATCTAGTGGCTGTACTTCGGTTGAGAGATTTGGCGAGCGGGCCTTGGAGAGTCCATCCCAAACGGGTCTCGACTGCTGCAGGACAGCCTCGGGGTCCGGTATGAACCCGGTCTATCGGGACAATGAGGTCTGCATGGTCGGAGCCTATCAACAGGGTCGGCATAGCATTGTCTATGAGCGGGATCGGTAACTTGCGCAGATGTGCATATTTCTCCATCAGCTTGGCGACGGGGTATGTGTACCACGACAGTCCTATTTCTTGGCTGGTGAAAGCGTCTGTAATCTGGTACCGTCGCTCAGGCTGGCCGCTTGCTGCGATAGAGAATGAGACATTCTCGCCCTTTATCGTCTTCAAATCTCGTCTTATTGTCCGAATTGTCATTTGGGTTTCGCTTCCCCGCAGCCCTAGCTGGGCCGCAGCGGAGGCGAGCAGAAGGGTCTTCTCGGACCCGTCATCGAGGACGGCGTAAGTGTCCAGGACTTTATTCTGGTAGCTTAGTGTCACACGCACTACTTTTAGGAGTACTCGGGCTCCACTGCTGCTGGCGGGATCGATGTACATGACGCTCGCTTTGCTGCTGGATGGTGCGGGTGAAGGGCGCCGTCTGTTACTGTCGTGAAGTATGTCCAGATGGGCTCCATCGCACTTGGTGCACCTTTTCTTTAAGCGGCATTCGGCTGCCATGTGTGAGCGCGCACAGCGAAAACAGCGCTTGTTGGACTTTATCCATTGACTTGCTTCCTCCGCGTTCAGCTTGGGGAAGGAGTCACATTGCGCTAGCCAGTGTTCTTTCTCACAGTAGGGGCACACTATCTTCCACTTCTCCGTTCTGGAGGGGGTACTGTGGCTCCTGCTGCTCGGTACTGACTCCGATTGGTGCATCACAGTCACCGATCTTCTTCCATCATTTAGTCGTCTGGTTCCTTCTCTGGAGCCAGGGGTGCTCCGTCCGAATGTATCTAGCCGTAGGCTGCTGACTTCTCTCGCCAGGAAGTCTGCTAGATCGAGGAGGTTCGGTTCGGGGCCATTCGGGTCTCGGTGGTCTCTCTGTCGCCTAAAACGCTCCTGTCGAGCGGGCGGCAGCTTCTCCAAGATCCTTTCCACATTTGAGTTGGCGTAAAGTTCATGCCTCCCCTTCTCTCTCTGCGCTCCCAACATCCCTACCAGGGACTGCACTCTGATGGACAGGTCGTCCAGTGCTCGATTGTCTATTGCTGGGGGTAAGCGGTCGATGTGTCGGATCTCCTGGATCACGTAATCCCATATGCGCCCATACCTCTGGTCCAATGCTACCAGCGCTGCTGTGTATGGGGTGGTGGAGGTCGCGTAGGCGAGCGCTATATTATGTGCGCGGGGTACCTTTAAGTGCTTCAGTAGGATGGCGTATTTGTGGCGTTCATCCAATACATCCACCAACATGGTCTCCAGACACATGCGGAGTTCTGTATACTGGGCCCGGTTCTCTTGGGTGAAGTCGGGTACCATAGGCGTGCCAATGTATGACGCTGACTGTGGATACATCGGCGAGCGTTGGGGGAGAGGCCTCCTAGGCGAGTCTCCTCCCGCTCCTTGGTATGGGCTGGTACCGGCAGTGTACCATGGCCCGCTTGTCCAGGTGCTGTTCCTCGGTGCGGGTCGTGCGTCGTGCTCACCCGTGTATAGAGTCGGGGGTCTGTAGCGCAGCTCCGCGGGAGTATAGCCTGGGCTGTACCGGACCTCCTGGTCCGGTTGAGTACTGTGCTGTCGTCGGGCGTGGTTCTCCTCCTCTTCCTCTTCGTCTTCAGTTAGGTCATCCAGTGCTTGTAGTCTCTGGTTTAGCCTCTCCACAGGATATGCTGCTCCTTCCCGGTTGCTAGGTCTCGCTTGGACCGGTGGGGGGAGGTGGTCTGTGGGGGGTATAGACCTCGTCTGTTGGTCAAGTTCAGGGTTGTTTACTCGGCTAGGGGATGCCGCCCTGGAGGTGTGTCTAGACGAGTTCCTGGAGCCTCTGGCGGAGGGAGAGGGTGTTGTCCGTCTGATCAGCTGTTCTATTAGTTGCGCTTGCTGTCTGTCGCGCTCTGCGTCCCGTAGAGCACCAGCAGCTGCTCGCTGGCTGTCTGCTCGGTCTCGGGCCACATTCTCTTCCCTCTGAATGCGTCTTATTTCTAGACGTATATGCTCTTCTTCGCTCCGCTGCTGGATCTGCAGTCGGTCGCGTTCAGCAGCGGCGTTCAGGCTGATGAGGAAGGCCTGCTGTAGGGTCCTCTCTGCCTCGCTGGGAGAAGGCGGTTGTATAGGGGAGCCTTCCCTCGGGGTACTCCTTGCGGAGCCTTGGAGCTCTATCTCCACGGTGCTCTCCCCGTCTTCTTCCGTGCCGAGTTCTCTCTCGGTAGCGTTGTATTCCTCCCGGGACTCATCGGGGACTACTTCTTCAGTACTGGCGGGGTGTGAAGTCATGTCTGGTTCCCACTGGTCCCCACCGTGAACTTGGTCAGTTACATTAGAACCCGTAGGGGCCTCTATGGTCGGGGTAGTCTGGGCGTTGGGGTTAGACATACTTTTACTTTCTAGTTTTACCGCGTTTACTGTTAGTAGAAGACTAGGTTGTTGACTGACAGCGTAAGCCTCTAAGTACTGAGGGAGCCGTCGTTCGCGCTGCGGGCGTTGGTTAGGAGGATCGTTTCGTGGAGTGTTCATCATAGGCCATTTCAATATTAATAACACTATATTAATATTACACTAATTACCCATCCGGCTCGAAGGACCAATTGTAACTGAGGGGTACAATTCCCTGACTGTATTACTAGATATGATACTTACTACCACTACCTTTGTACTTAATATTCGGCCACCCAGTACTCGGCATAAATATATTATGATGAACACTGTCACGTAGATGAAACGGATCCAACACAAATGTACGAATTAGAAATAGGTCTTTATTTCTACACAGCGATGGTGTGTAGAGCAAGCACTTAATCAAATCAATCACATTTATGAATGGGAATTAGTATGCACTTTTATGGCAAGAGTATTCGTCGGTATATCAATAGAGAATGTCCAATCTCTGAAGGCGCAGGTGGTACATATACGACCTGGAATAGTTAAGGAAAAGCAGCAATGATACTTTAATGATTATAGACTGGATACACTAGGGGGGGTTAATCCGGTCGCTTGTAAGCCGACAGGAGTAGGAAGGGGGGGGGGGGGGTAGAATCCGGCTGCCTCATCCGGCCAAGGGTATCCCAGGTGAACCCACTGTAGTGCCGTTCAATGCGCCGGCGATCCTTGGACCACAGATGAAAGCAGGTGGACTCTTTGTGGGCCGGCGTCCTCCGGTCCACGGAGGAGAGACGTGAAGCGACCTCGTCTTGCAGAGCGTCTCCTCACCTTGCGTCCTCTCCAGGGGGGGGGGTTCCAACACACGGCAGTGTCGGGGGTCTTTATCCATGGAATAATCAACGTATACAAAGCATAATCCGTGCCTGGGAAGGCGGGCTGTCGTCGGTAGAATAATCCGGTATGCAGGTCCACTCGCTCGTCGGCTCTGGGGCTCCTCGGGTGCAGCTTCACGTGGGGTCAACCATCCTGGTTAAGCAGCCAGTTCTCTGCCCGAAACGATGGGGTACTGACTACGGTAGTATTCTCACCGCACGAAGCACTATATATTAACAGACTATTATTAGCTTAATAGACTACGTCCAACTCGACGATATAGTGCCAAATATGACTATTCAAATATTAATATACACGATGTCTCAATACCGATGGTAAGCCGAACTTGGCCTTACTCCCACACGTGGCGTCGCGGGGAGGCTTTACGTCTGTGACTCTATTGGAGGGTAAGAAACTGGACTGAAAAGGAAGTCCTACTTTAGTAGCGCAGTATATATACGCACTATGAACAAATAGTCCCATTAGTGGTGCGGTAGCCAGATTCCTACGCGGAACTAGGACTTGTTCGTACATGTTGAGCGGTACGTTTGAACTGGGTCTGAGGGGTATGGCAGCCTGGCACCAAGGTCTCGACCAATAGTAGAATGGAGACTATTATGGGATGTTCAGTAGGCTAGAATGGATATTCAATGCATATTGTACAAGGAATATACAAGGGATATCAGGGAATATTAGAGAATATACAAATACAATTAAATATATATATATAAATAAATATATATATTCGGTTTAATCTGGCCCTTCACAACAAGTACTGTTACCCCTAGATCCTGACAGAGTATATACATATGATGGGGAGGGGACTGTACATTAGGAGGGGGTGGGTGGGTGGGAGGGAAATATACATACGGCGGGGAGGGAATATATACATGCGGTGGGGAGGAGACTGTCTATTAGGAGGTGGTGGGGGTTTTGGGCATTTACGGTGGCCAGTTTCGAATTGCAGCCTCCCGTAGGTGCTCTTTAAGAGCGGTTTTGAATGTGGGCAGGGATTCACATTCCTTTACAGCTTTGGGTAGGGCGTTCCACATTGTTGTGGCATAATTGCGAAACGTGTTTAGTCCCTTGTTTGAGCCGAATCTTTGTTGAGCTTCCTCTGGTGTAGTGGTTGTGGTATTCACTGACCTTTGGGAAGTATTTTGACATGTACATGGGCACCCCGGTCGTATAGTGTATCTTGTAGACCAGGCCCATTGCAAGTTGCTGTACTCTGTCGTCTACTCTAAGCCATCCTAGGTTGGCAAAGTGGGCAGGGGTGAGGTGGGTTCTGGGATTCAGGTCAAGCAGTAGTCTGACCAGTTTGTTTTGTGATGTTTGTAATTTTGTTTTAAGCGCCTTTGAGGTGCTTTGGTACCATGAGGTGCACGCATAGTCATAGTACCCTTGAATGAGTGCTCCTGCCAGAGTCTTCAGGGTATTCTTGTTTACCAGAGAGGAGATCCGGTACAAGAATCTAGTTCGTTGGTTGACTTTTTTTATTACATTGGATGCCATTTTGTCACAGGAAAGATTTGCCTCTAGGATGGAACCCAGGTAGGTAATTTCGTCTTTCCTTGTGACAATATTGTCACCCACTGTAACTGAGAATCCGTCGGTCTTGCTGAGTTTGTTATTTGAACCGAAGAGAATGGACTCTGTTTTGCCCATGTGTAATGATAGTTTGTTATCAGCGAGCCATATGCAGATTTTGCCTAGTTCCGTGCTGAGGGTTTTTTCAACCTGCAATTTGTTCTTGTCAGAGACCAGCAGGGCTGAGTCGTCCGCAAACAGGAACAAATTGCAGTCACAGGCTGACGACATGTCATTTGCATAAATTAGGAAGAGTAGCGGTCCTAGTATGCTTCCTTGTGGAACACCACAGCTCACTGTGAGGGGGGGGGATAGAGTACCGTTTACCTCTACCATCTGTTCTCTCCCCTCTAGGTAGGATTGCATCCAGCTCACTGATAGGCTATCAAAACCAATTGCTTTTAGCTTGTCCATTAGAATGGAGTGATTGACAATCATATTCATTAGTGTCATTTCAGGGCACACAACAGACTTCTCAAGTTGAGATCATAACTACAATAATAATAATATACTCACTGAAAGATTTTCTTCCTGGCTGAGACAGGGATGTCTGCCTGTTCGATGAATGCACGTGTCTGTTCTCCAATGAAGAGCGCTTCATCTGCCAGCTGATGTCCCTCTCCATATTGCACCTCCTTGAGAGGCACACCCATGATGGACCTGGGTGGTATGAGGAAGGCCAAAAACTGCCTGATCAGCCGACACATACCACGTCCTCATTGCTGTTGAAGTATGCCTATATGGAGAAAATAATCAATGGAAACATACCATAATACATGGAGATATTGGCGGAGTGGAGTTTAGTATTACAATCTTACCTTCAAAGCCTCCCACTGGTTGAGTACTCTCAGTATGCATGTGTGCAGACTGAGCCATCTGATAGTGCAGTAGTTATCTGACTCTGTAAACTCCTGAAACTCCTTGAAGAGCTCACCCCTCTTTGCACTGAAAACAAGAACATATTTTGTAGGTAAAAAACAAAGAAGTTCCAGGCACTCTTCATATATATACACTCTTCATCTAAACACTGGATTCACACTACAAGAATGCTGCAGCCCTCCTTGTTCTAGTTTATATTTTGTAGGTCTGCTCATGGTGTAGGCTACTAATAATAATATATGGGATTAGTTATGAGTGTGTGTGTGTGTGGGGGGGGGGGGGGGCATAAGGGAGAGATGGGGGTACAGGCAAGAGGAGAGAAATTGTAGTTTTTACCTTTGGTCAAAGTGGTTGTGTATCCCGGCCAAAATGCTCACCACTTGGCTGCTTTGATTCCACAACCAGTGGCAAGCTGGGCAAGGTGGCAAATGCAGCCCAGGTCCTGGACATTAGGCTGGCTTCCCCTTACTCTGCTAATAACAGAATTGTACCGGCCTTTCATGACACTGGCGTTGTCGGAGTTGAAGGCAACAAGGTTCTCCCATGGAATTCCTCTTTTGCTATTGGAAAAAAATAAAGATATGCCCATAAAACAACCTGACAAAAGCTGCTATGCTCTAATATTAGCTGTTACAATTAAATGCAAACTAGGTAGACAGTGAAATTATCTTACCTCAATACTTGGGATATCTTCGCATATAAGTTCTCAGCATTACCCACATTGCATATGGGCATGTCTAGGAACTTCGTCATCACCTCCAGATTGGACTCATCGTAGATTCTTGCAAGAATGACAAATTATTTGTCGTTGTTTCTGTTGTTCGATTCGTCGCACAACAATGAAAAAGGCTGAGCTATGCTTGTAACGTCGTCATCACACTCCACAGCTATGGCACCTGTTGAGCAAAAGAGTCCATTGATTAGATTTGATTGTCCTTTATATTAGCAAACAGTATTATTTATAGATCCTTTTCACAGCAGCCATTTAACAGAACGCAGGGTAAACCTAGGCTAGTATATTGTCTATTCATTAGTAACGTTAGCTGCTAGCTAGTCTGTGGCTAGCAATGAAAGCCACAAAATGGGGGAGGGGAGCCTGATGTAAACAAGACGAAAGTCTTTCTCAGGTCTGCATCCTCTTAACAATTGTATGTATTGAGCTGTACTGTACTGTACCCATTCTGCAATCTGTTAATAAACTTATCAATCAATCAATCAAACAGCAAACACGTTGGCAGCTAACGTTAGCTAGATGCTAACGTTGACTAACTGGGCTGGATATACGATAGCTAACGTTAGTTCGCAGTCAAAGTCAAACGTTAGCAAACTAATAGTTTGGTCTGTTTCTAATACATGCCGTCAAATATTATGTCTTTATGAATTTACCTTACCTTTGAGCAAACATAAGTGTCCCCCCCCCCCCCCACTCCTACCCCCCCCCCCCCCCCCCCCCCCAACCACCTCCAATGTACAGTCCCACCCCCACCTACCCAATCCAATGTACAGTTTCTACGCCTAATGTATATACTCTTTTCTTTCTGGACTCTTTTTGTATCACAAATACAGTACTGTAATTGCAAATCTGGTATGTCATAAATGTATAGATGTAGCAGTACTGTCTATCTGTATGTCATGTATGTCATATATGTTACGATGAATTGGAAATGGGGGACCCTGGTGGAAACAAGACGAAAGTCTTTCTCTGGTCTGCATCCCCTTAACAATTGTATGTATTGAGCCGTACTGTATTGTACCCATTCTGCAATCTGTTAAATAAAGTTTTCATTCATTCATTCACACAGCCGTCTGGTTTGATACAACCTTTTTCTCTTCTTCTTCAATAAATTAATGGCAGATCGCGACCACAAAAGGCGCATACCGCCACCTACTGTACAATCCATTAAACCCCATAACACACAAAACAGATTCCCTATGGGAAGAGCAAGGCATACACTCATTAGGGGATATTTTTAACAAACAGGGTTTGTGTAGTTATGGAGAAATATGCAAAAAATGTAATCTCACCAAGTCCACATGGCTTTTTTACATACAGTTACGGCTATGTGTGTGTGTGTGTGCGCGTGTCTGTGTGCGTGACTGTGTGTGTGTTTCAGGGTGTGCGCTTGCTTACGTGTGTGGATACATGCGTGTGGTTTTATGAAGGTGAACATCGTTACACCTATGCTCATAGTACATTAGGGCTGGCCAATATATATGTTGTGGTTGGTTTCCTCTGATATTGTGAATCGTGATTCACAGTTTTGCTGTAAAAATTTTCTTTTTAACATTTCTCACAAAATATTTTCCGAAATGTTTGAGAATGTTGACTGAAAAGCAAAGTTTAATTTGATAACTGGCCCAATTACCATGTGGTCCGATATGATGACCATCACCTGGACTGTCCTCGGAGGCAGGATGGCCAGAGGTGTTGAAGATGGAGGTGACCGAAAGGTTGCTGACTCGATCCCTGGCACAGACAGGTGGATGTGACCTGGAACATAACAGTGTTCTCTGGTGATTCACCCAAGATACCCATGTACTGTACATGTCGAAATACTTCCCAAAGGTCAGTGAATACCACGACCACAACACCAGAGGGAGTTCCACAAATCATGTTCAACCCAGATTAGTCTCAAACAAGGGACTAAACACGTTTAGCAATTATGCCACAACAATGGGACGCCCTACCCACAGCCGTAAAATAATGTGAATCCCTACCCTCCTTCAAAACCGCTCTCAAAGAGCACCTACGGGTGGCTGCAATTCGAAACTGGCCCCGGTAAATGTCCAACCGCCCCCCCCCCCCCCCCCCACCCACTCACCCACCCACCCACCCAACCCCCTCCAATGTACAGTTTCTTTCCCATAATATATCTATATATATATATATATCTTTCTCTGAAACAGTACTGTATATTTGTATATCTTGTATGTCATAAATGTCTGGATGTAACAGTATTGTATCTGCATGTCGTGTATGTCATAAATGGCATGATGAATTGAAAATGGGGGACCCTGATGTAAACAAGACGAAAGTCTTTCTCTGGTCTGCATCCCCTTAACAATTGTTTGTATTGAGCCGTACTGTATTGTACCCATTCTGCAATCTGTTAATAAAGTTTTCAATCAATCAATCAATCAATCAATCAATCAATGAAGTCTCACGGTGTTCCATTAGACATACCAATTGAACACCACAGATACCACAAATTCTTCTATGAAAGAGAGACATCGAGTGGTTTTGTTTCAGATTTTTATCATCAATTACTAACGTCCTCGTATGAAACCCTCCAACTAGACTCTGTCTGGAGGAGGGATATACCAGACCTGGAAAGTGACTTTGATTGGCAAGCAGCCTGGGCAAATATTTGATTCACATCAAGGAACCCGGACCATCAACAAATCAATCTTAACTATATTCACAGGACATACTTGACTCCTATAAGACTGAAAAAAATGGGTCTTATAAAATACAAAAAAAACAAGGAGGGAATATTACAATGTGTACAGTAATGTGTAACTAGATTTCAAATGGCTGTGCAAATAGTGTATAATGCTGTCTTGAGAATTTTCAGGTAGTGTCACCAAGATCTGACTTTTTTGCATTGGAAAACACTTACAGAGTGATCTGTCATAATGAAAACATTTGAAGAGAATGAAGAGAATACATGTAAATTTGAAAAATTTATTGAATATTGGCAAATGGCAAAAACGCTCAATGGCAAAAACACTATAAAGAGGGTGAATATCCTCCACATACAAATTTATTTGGAATAACAAACCACCACGTATAAAAAGATCCACCGCACAGAGAAACAAAGCAGACGGAGGTATGGCATTTCCAGATTTCTACCACTACTTTAAGGCGTACACTTTAAGACCACTAACAACATGGTTTGATCCCCAAGCATTAGTATCATGGAGAAATTTAGAAGAAAATATAGTAGCTCCACATAAGCTGAAGGGCATAGTATACACCAAATTACCAATTAAGCAATGCGAACGGAAATTTGGCCCCATAATCACTCATGCGATCCGGACATGGCGCGAAACACACAAAAAATATCCTAACCCACATAAATGGCACAATCATACTCCCTTATTCAATAACAATGCACTCTTGATTGAAAAACGACCCATAAGATTCCCTATATGGGAAGAGCAAGGCATACACTCATTAGGGGATATTTTTAACAAACAGGGTTTGTGTAGTTATGGAGAAATATGCAAAAAATGTAATCTCACCAAGTCCACATGGCTTTTTTACATACAGTTACGGCTATGTTTGAAGTCTCACGGTGTTCCATTAGACATACCAATTGAACACCACAGATACCACAAATTCTTCTATGAAAGAGAGACATCGAGTGGTTTTGTTTCAGATTTTCATCATCAATTACTAACGTCCTCGTATGAAACCCTCCAACTAGACTCTGTCTGGAGGAGGGATATACCAGACCTGGAAAGCGACTTTGATTGGCAAGCAGCCTGGGCAAATATTCGATTCACATCAAGGAACCCGGACCATCAACAAATCAATCTTAACTATATTCACAGGACATACTTGACTCCTATAAGACTGAAAAAAATGGGTCTTATACAAGACTCTAAATGCTCCTTATGTACAAATGGGGACGAGGGGACATTTATGCACATGTACTGGGAGGGACTGCCCACCAGTTAAGATATTCTGGAAAGAGGTGACCCAGCAACTATCAAACCTCTTAACTTGGAATATACCTGTACATCCCTCTGTACTACTGCTGAATGATGTTTTTGAGTGGGCAGTACATCCACAGCTAAAGAGATTGGTTTTATCGGGTATCACAGTGGCTAAAAAGCTGATAGCATCACGATGGTTCCAACCGGAAAAAAATTGCCGAAAGGTCTGGATTATTACATATCTCGATGTGATCTATCAAGAAATATCTACAGCAAGAATTTTGGGTCTCAATGAATCCAAAATGACATTGTGGTTAGAAGTGGTGGAGAAAATAAAAGCTAGCATATAATGGTAATGTCTGGTTAGGAGCGATGGAAAATGGATGGATTATCCAATGGGGGGTCCGGAAGGGGGGGGGGTACGAGCTGGAGCATATGTGTGTAGGTTTTTAGATAACAGGTATTAAGGGTATATCCTATATAAGACAATTAACTAAAATGTGATTTCATTGGATGTGCACTGACAAATAATGCTTGTATATCTTATCGTGTGTTGTCATGTTTTGTTTATGTTTGTTTAAAAAATAATAAAAAAATAAAATACAAAAAAAACAAGGAGGGAATATTACAATGTGTACAGTAATGTGTAACTAGATTTCAAATGGCTGTGCAAATAGTGTATAATGCTGTCTTGAGAATTTTCAGGTAGTGTCACCAAGATCTGACTTTTTTGCATTGGAAAACACTTACAGAGTGATCTGTCATAATGAAAACATTTGAAGAGAATGAAGAGAATACATGTAAATTTGAAAAATGTATTGAATATTGGCAAATGGCAAAAACGCTCAATGGCAAAAACACTATAAAGAGGGTGAATATCCTCCACATACAAATTTATTTGGAATAACAAACCACCACGTATAAAAAGATCCACCGCACAGAGAAACAAAGCAGACGGAGGTATGGCATTTCCAGATTTCTACCACTACTTTAAGGCGTACACTTTAAGACCACTAACAACATGGTTTGATCCCCAAGCATTAGTATCATGGAGAAATTTAGAAGAAAATATAGTAGCTCCACATAAGCTGAAGGGCATAGTATACACCAAATTACCAATTAAGCAATGCGAACGGAAATTTGGCCCCATAATCACTCATGCGATCCGGACATGGCGCGAAACACACAAAAAATATCCTAACCCACATAAATGGCACAATCATACTCCCTTATTCAATAACAATGCACTCTTGATTGAAAAACGACCCATAAGATTCCCTATATGGGAAGAGCAAGGCATACACTCATATTATATTTTTATACAAACAGGGTTTGTGTAGTTATGGAGAAATATGCAAAAAATGTAATCTCACCAAGTCCACATGGCTTTTTTACATACAGTTACGGCTATGTTTGAAGTCTCACTGTGTTCCATTAGACATACCAATTGAACACCACAGATACCACAAATTCTTCTATGAAAGAGAGACATCGAGTGGTTTTGTTTCAGATTTTCATCATCAATTACTAACGTCCTCGTATGAAACCCTCCAACTAGACTCTGTCTGGAGGAGGGATATACCAGACCTGGAAAGCGACTTTGATTGGCAAGCAGCCTGGGCAAATATTCGATTCACATCAAGGAACCCGGACCATCAACAAATCAATCTTAACTATATTCACAGGACATACTTGACTCCTATAAGACTGAAAAAAATGGGTCTTATACAAGACTCTAAATGCTCCTTATGTACAAATGGGGACGAGGGGACATTTATGCACATGTACTGGGAGGGACTGCCCACCAGTTAAGATATTCTGGAAAGAGGTGACCCAGCAACTATCAAACCTCTTAACTTGGAATATACCTGTACACCCCTCTGTACTAAAAAATAAATAAGAGGGTGAATATAAAAAAATTAGAAAAACCTAAAACAGCGACTCCTACAGTTTGGTCGGGGTGCCTGCTCAGCGAGGATAGGATCTAAGGGGGGTAGTGTGATCCTTCCACACGTTACACCCTCTCAGTGAGAGTCCGCGCTGCCAGGTGAAAAGAAGCGGTTCATTGGCTACACGTTTGTCGGAGGAATCACGTGATAGCCTCCACTCTCCCAGACCCACTGTGGGGGGTAGGTGCGCAGCGACCAGGAAGGGGATTGGGAATTGGCATAACGACTAACATTGGGATGGGAAAAAAACTGAGGAAAAAGGAGGGGGGAAAAATATCAATAAAAAATAAAAACAAAAATGCAGGGATGGAACCTTCCTGGCTGATTTAATGCCGTATTGTGTCCTTGAACACATTGACGACGTCCTCCATCCCCGTCAGCTCAAACATTCTGTCAGGGAAGGTTCCATCCCTACATTTAGGGCAATACGGCGTGTTCGCCGTCCATTGGGCCATACAGACCCGGCACCCGACGAGGCTTCGGCAGCATGGTGCCACCACGGGGTTCACCATCACATCTGCAAGATAAAAAAAATGTATTAGAACAATTTTAGATCATATAATTATTATATTAGTAGGCTATGTAATGATAATGGTAATAATAACAATTCTATGACTAAAGTCAGTAGGTATTTCCATTTGAATATGAGGATAACCCCTTAAACTCAATTTCCCCATGCATTTCCATTGTATCCCTATGTATCTCCAGTTTTATAAACCACTTGTTCCATATTGTAGGACAATGTCACATGCATATAGTGTTGCATGCATATAGTGCTGGTTGCAGTTTCATTTAAGCCACATCACAGTAAAATATTCAAAGCCAAAATGCCATTGTTTTATGGCTGCAGCTTTACACCAAACATGCATGGCTTTAAACAAAGCTTGTCAGAGCAGTGTGCATTTGTAATGATGAACCCACTAATGGGACTGGCCAGTTTGAAGAGGGTAATGCAATTATTACTTCAATTTAAAACGTCTGAATATGGTTTGTTAGTAGAGAATCAAGGTAAGTTACTAGCCTCTGCAAATAATACATTGGAAGGTGAGCTGCACACTGGACACCTGATCGTCTGTCAGGGCCAGTGTGCTGACCTTGTTGGCCCGGGCGTACTGGCCCAGGTCCCGCAGGGCGTCCCTGATCGCTGGCAGCTCTCCTGCTGCCAGCACCAGCTCCTGGACCTTCTCCAGGGCTCCGTCATCTATGCGACTGGGGGGGGTATACAAAAATACAAAAAGTGAGGCGAGACAATGTAGTCTTGGCTTCACTTGCCAAAATTCAAGCAAGTCTGGGCGGCTGGGTAGCTCAGTGGACTAAGCACTCTCCTACCACCGCAGAGACTCTGGGATCGAATTCAGCTGTCAGTCATCCCTACTAACACAATTGGCAGTGTTAGCGGGGGGGGGGGCTGCTTGCGTCATCGCTTAGTAAGGTGGTGTTCAAAAGGGCTCAGTGACTTGAAATTACACATGAGACTATTTTTGTGTATTTAAATGTCATTCTTCAGAGCCTATTGTGGTGAAAGAACTGAGTCTTGCATTCAAAAACAGGTGGAGGCTTAGATAAACACCATGCTTTACCTTGTGCTCTTCCTCTTCCTGCTCTGTAACAGCTCCTTGTGGGAGCTGTGATGGAGGGCAACTATTTTGCGGGCGTTTTGCCTCCAAAAAGCTACGCCTAAAGAGAAGATAATAGAGTTAAAATAGAAAATTAAAGTGCAGTACTTTTTGTCAATTTTAACAGATTATTTTTTAAGGTTAATGTGGTTCTGATAAAAGGCACAACACAGATCTAACACCCTTTATTCACATAATGAAGAAAACATTTATAAAGGGAAGAAATCTTGGGAAAGACCACAGAGAGAGGGACCCCTTCCTGCCAGCCAGGCTATATTAAATGATCCCTACATAATAACCTTTAAAACAAAAAAAAGTGTTGCCATACCCTTTAAGTGTTTACCATACCCTATAGTATAGGAATTACGTTTTTACAACATACCAGTTGTCCCGGGCCCTTCCACCAGGCGGTTGCCCTGTCCATCACAGAGGACCACCTCCTCCTCTGCCCCCAGGTCCTGCTGGACCTTTAGGGCCATAGTGGCCACATTTGCCTCCCTCTCGTCAAATTGAACATAGAGGGTGTCTCCACAAACAAGGAGTCCACCCTCCACCCTCCCTACTGAGATGCTCCTTTTGAGAGAGACAAACAGAGATGGAGAGAAAGATAGAGAGATACGAGATTGTTTATGTCATTCAGCCTTTTACAATGTTTCTATGTTTTCAAGAATAATTCTATAAGGTTGCCCTCAGTGCATGCATTGTAATAATGTTTAACTAAGGTTAAACAACGGTTTTCTCGTTTAAATAAAATGTATCGGAAATCACTGGTTCACGTTTTTGAAGGTTTCAAATGTTTCAAATATTTATGATGTTTAATTATGCGTGCGTTATTGAAATCAGACTGGGGTTGCACGCAGTATCAACAATAAACCACACTTCTTTGATTTTCTTCATACCCAAGGCACAAGCATATCACAATAAAGTTCCAATCCGTGATCCTTTTTATCTTAAAAATGTGGCGTTTATTCACAGACATTGGAAATTAGCTTATAAGTCTGTCTTACTACAGTGAGTGTTTATAAACATTACCAACCTAAATAAAAAATTTAGAGCCACAAAGTACAGCAATTACAATTAAAAACTGTTGCCTGGTGTTCGCCCTTAAGAACTGAGTCAATGAACTAGAGTAGACAATAAGAACATTTATTACATGGCGTTTTAACATTCGCCAAAATGCTTGATTGTGATTGGTCAATAGCGCTTGGTTGCCCCTGACAGCGGTCAATTATTTCTTGATAACTGACCGCTGCCATGGGCAACGCGCAAAAATGACCGCTGATACGGCCAGAGCGCAATCAAGCATTTTGGCGAATGTTAAAACGCCATGTAATAATAAGGTAATATAACAGTGGCCTATGTCATGGTTTGCACATACATTGAATGTTACAATCACAGAGTTCATACGTGTGTTTTTACCAGGATTCTGTTTTAGTCAAATATAATGTATAATTATAAATATAACACTATAATGTAAAAGGAAGACTGAGATTCTCAAATGAATGGAATAAGTACTCAAGTAGGCAAGCACACAAATCATTTAAAGGGGCACTTCACCAAAAAACAATGCTGATTTATTTTGGACATAATCTCACACACATCCAAAAACTAAAAAAACACATATATATATATGGATGGATGGTTCTCGAGATATGCGAAGGACAGACACACACTGTAGTGCCACCATCTGGCCAAATGGCACCAAATTCAACCTTGCACTTAATACACCCACCAAGCATGAATTCAATCAGATGAATGGTTCTCAAGATGTGCAAATTACAGACACGCATCCACGCAAAGATGGGGGGGGGGGGTTACAGGTGGGTTAGGTAGTAATAATAATAATAGAACATAGAACAAAGTGCAAGTAGTAATGATAATAGTAATAACAGTAGTGAGTGGCAGGATTCAATCAGACAGTAGTGATAGTGATGATGGCCTACATGGTCCAAACCGGAGTAACACACTACACCAGAGTCCGTGCAGTGTTTATTACTAAGCGTCAGATAGTCCTAACAGTTCTCGAGGTCACCATGCAGCCGTTAGCTCTCCAGCAATTGGCAGCAGTCGGTGCCCACGGTTGTGGAGCCTGATGGCTACCATGGCACGAAATACTGGCCAAGGCGGTTTGTGGTGTGTCATGGGGGGATAATGCTCATCCTGGCTAGCTCCTCATAGAGGGGGTGGGGTGGGATTTTCCAGTATAGCATCGAGGGCAAGGGGCAATGTGTGACTAGGGACAGCCAGAGGACAATCTGAGCAGACCAGTGGGTGGTAGATGAGACGACTTCCCACGGGCACACATGGTGCAGGCGGACACGAAGGCGTGGGTATCAGTGTTCATGGCAGGCCATGGTGCCTTTTAAGCCTTTCACTACCACACTACCAAATGGTTAACCCTTTCACCGCGAGAATACAGAATGTTAACCATTTCACTGCCACACGACAAAAGGGGTTAACCCTTTCACAACCACACTACAGAAGGTTAACCCTTTAGGCGGCTTGGTGGCGCAGCGGACATTGCGCTCGTCACCAACGCAAGAGACACCGGGTTCGAATCCGGCTGTCTGCGTTGCCTCCGGCTTGGGCCGTCCGTCATACTAACTCAATTGGCAGAGTTAGCGGGTGGGAAGTCGAAGGGTGGTAGTCTGGTCGTTGTGAACAGCGACTCCTACAGGTCGGTTGGGGTGCCTGCACAGCAAAGTCAGGAAAATGGCGGGGGCAGTGTGAGCCTCCTACACGTTACTCCTCGCCAATGAGAGTCCGCGCTGGCAGGTGAAAAGATGTGACAGGCTGCCTCCACATGTATCGGAGGGGACATGTGATGCAAGGCTTCTATCCTCCCTACAACCGGCCAGTGGGGGGCATATGCGAGCAACGATCAGGACAGGGGAGGGAGAATTGGCACGAGAGGTAAATTGGGATCGGGAGAAAAATCACAGAAAAAGGAGGAGAAAAAGTAGATAAAAAAAAAAAAAAAAAGTTAACCCTTTCACTACCACACTACAGATGGTTAACCTTCTTTTTTTGATGTGGTAGTGAAATGGTTAACCTTCTGTAGTGTCTACCACAGAAGGGGGGAAACACTGTACAAACAAGCAAAACTGTACATTGGAATATTGACAACACCATACTAGGTAAATTACTGTACATTGGAGGGGGTTGGGTTAGGACATTTACAGGGGCCAGTTTCGAATTGCAGTCTCCCGTAGGTGTTCCTTGAGAGTGGTTTTGAAAGTGGGTAGTGATTCACATTCCTTTACAGCTTTGGGTAGGGCGTTCCACATTGATGTGGCATAATTGCAAAACGTGTTTAGTCCCTTGTTTGAGCCGAATCTGGGTTTAACATGATTTGTGGAGCTCCCTCTGGTGTTGTGATCGTGGTATTCACTGACCTTTGGGAAGTATTTTGACATGTACATGGGTACCTTGGTCGTGTAGTGTATCTTGTAGACCAGGCCCATTGCAAGTTGCTGTACTCTGTCGTCTACTCTAAGCCATCCTAGGTTGTCAAAGTGGGCAGGGGTGAGGTGGGTTCTAGGAGTAAGGTTAAGCTGTCTGACCAGTTTGTTTTGTGCATGTTTGTAATTTAGTTTTTAGCGCCTTTGAGGTGCTTTGGTACCATGAGGTGCAAGCATGTAAGAGAGTTTGTAAGAGTTTGTAAATGGATGAGAGTTTGTAAATGGATGTTTTGATATAATTTAGCTGTTATTAAATCAAATCTCCATTAAATTCATCAAGTATTTCTACCGTTTTCTGGTATACGTTCACCATGGAGACAGGCGAGAAGAAGAAAAAATCTTATCGCCTGTCTCCACGGTGGTAGAATCCGTTTTCAAGTTTTATTTATTTGTCACATATAAGGTAAATTATAGTGAAATGCTTGGTTCTCTATGACCCTCCTGAAATTGTGCTTCATACAGTAAAGAGTTAAAGAATAAGGACCAAACACTATACAAAAATATACAATATACAAAATGCTAAAACTAAATGAGGTAAATAAATAAGTGTATGTGTTCCTTTTCGAACATGTAAATTGAGTTATGTTTTGCTTTTGTTTATTTATTTATTTTTTCATTTAATTTCTTGAGATCAATGATTTGTTTAGATTTTATATTGTTTGTATTTATTTACATGTTCGAAATAAAGATTTCAAATCAAGAATAAATAGATCAGTTTTCAAGAAGTTTTCAATCAATCAATCAATCAATCAATCAATCAATCAAAGACTCATTTCGGCTTCCGTAATATGTTCGGTTTTCTTTGCGCGCCAACCCATTGGCGCCACAGTTTGAACCAAAGCCCTATAAAAAGATCTCTCCCACTTTTAAATAATCTCTCTAACGGTCACTGGTTTGAACTGATCATTATGGACTCCAGCCTGTTACCATACTTGGCGGTTATAGAGAACATGGTTAAAAGTGGCTATAGCGATGAAAATATACGGAACCACTTGGTATTTGAATGTGGGTTGCAAAGAGGAGCTTCCATCGCAAATATTCGCCGTTTTTGTACAGAACATGGCATACAACGACAGCGAATGAAGGACCATCAAGTAGAAGCCGCCGTCTTCACTGCAATACAAGAGGTACACTGTAAAAATAAATGTTTTTTCACAGGAAATTCACTGTATTATTTTACAGATTACCTTTGTTGTTCTACTTTAAGTGTAAATACCATAAACATACAGTAAATGACCTTTTATCAAAATATTAACCATTAAATAAAGGTTGTAATCTGTAAATGTATTTGATTTTACTGTAATTTGACCAGAAGTATTTGGAAACCATTGATGCCAGACATTTACCGTTTTCTTGCAGCTTTTATTTCTTACAGTGTAGGCTACAGTTAAGTTTTACGTGAACATGGGTCTACGCTGGTTATATTGTTACATTGTATATTGAAATTCGAGAAACGACAGACACAGAGAAAGCCCATCTATTTATTCTTCTATTTACTTGTCATAACTTCTTGTGTTTTTAAATGTTTCCGAATCCTGAAACGTTCAGATTATTTCCAGGTTTATGTGGAACATATTAGACATTTTCTATAAGCGCTTTCTCAGTCGCAATTTCAACCTGGGTGAACAGACATGTTTCTCACTCATTCGAAAGTTAAGCTACTATAAATTAACAACGTAAATAAACTGAACCGCCAAACATATCAAAATAGGACACCGAAATTAAATAACCTATTCGTATCTGGGGAGGGGTTATGAAAATGTACAGAACTAGCTTGATGACACAACCTGAAACATGTTTCTGTCAGATGGCAGCTGCTATGCTCGAGCTACGGGAGAACGTTACTTAACTTGATGCACGCCAACAAGGTCACGAAAGGGGCTAGTTACAGTGTGTAAACTATCGCTTACTTGTTTATAGGCTATGTTGTAGCCAATTTAATGATTTTCTGCAGTTACTTTATTGAATGAAGGCACTGTTACCATGAAGGTGTTGACCAATTATCTGGCAGTGGGCACAGGAGGCGGGGCTCAGATGTGCTCAGGCAGAGCCTGTATGTGTTCACAGGTGTGCAGCGGGAGGGAATTGGGTAATTATCACAGGGAAGCCACACTGTCTTTTTTTTTTATCCACTTTTTCTCCAATTTTTCTATATTTTTCTCCCATCCCAATTTTGTATCATCCAATTCAACCCTCCCCTCAGTCCCCTGTCACGAACGCTGTTTCTTGCCTCCCACAAGCCGGCTGCAATGTGGACTAAGTTAGTGTGTTGTGTTCATTCATAGTTAAAGACAGCCGAGGTTGAGTAGTTTCTTCTGATATTCCATAGTAAAGTACACGTTAACGTTACAATGTGTTGTGTTCACAACACTGTTTAGTTAAAGACAGCCGAGGTTGAGTAGTTTCTTCTGATATTCCATAGTAAATTACACGTTAACGTTACAATGTTGCGTTGTGTTCACTCATAGTTAAAGACAGTTGTGTTCACTCATAGTTAAAGACAGCCGAGGTTCCAAGTGATTCGTTGCAATGTACGCGGAAATGCCATAGCATTTGTCTAAGCGGCGTGAAAAGAAAGGCGCTTTACCGTAGTGGCGTGCGGTGACGAAAGCTGAAGCATTTTTGCACTGTTCCGCTGTTATTAAGCAACACGCGCCCCCGACACTTCCTGATTCTACTGCGCAGGCGCACCAACCGACCTGTAGGAGTCGCTGTCCACAACGCCCGATCCCCACCCATCGACCAGCTAAACTGAAAGCAATGTGGAGCGCTGGGCTCGAACAGGCAAGCCCAGCGTCTCCGTCATTCGTGGCGAGCGCCTTGCCCACTACGCCACGTAGCCGCCCGGAAGCCACACTGTCTTTTAACCGTGCGCGTTTGTTTTGTTTTCAGTTATATTGAGTCACTTTTTGGGTTTTATTTTGTAGCACTTATCCTGTGTTTAAGTTCCAGTTTAAACAGAGGTTACAGTATGCTTATATTTGTCCACACTGCAAGTAAGAATAAAAACTCTCAAAAGTCTTTTTCTGGTCTGCATCCTCTTAGCAGTTTTGTATTGAGCCGTATTGTACCCATTCATTCTGCAATCTGTTAATAAAGTTTTCAATCAATTTAATTACATTTTATCTTTACCTTAAGACTGGTCCTACCTATGGCAGGAAGATGATGACTGGCTATCTTGCAGCCGCGGGAGCCTGTGCATCAGAGGGTCGTGTGGGACATGCGTTGCGCAACATTCATCCACCATATCATCGGGAACGATGCAGGGTAGGTTTTTTTTTTATCAAATGTATAGCCTAATTATTATATTTTTCCCACATTTGAGAGCTAGTTGGAGGAACTTTTAAAAAGGATTTTTTTTTGCTAGGATGTTATTATGTGGTTGCTAGGCTGACAGGTGGTTTCTATAGGGTTTTTTCTATATAGTTGCTACAGGTGGTTACACCTAGACAAGCAGCCCCACTTCATGCTTTAGCTGTTTTCTCAACTTTGAACTTTGAGTATGGTTTGAGTATGCTGTTCTTTTTTGTCTGTCTTTAAGGGAGCCAGGAACCTCAATCCGGTTCGATATACTGCAGCCTATGTGGGTCACAAGATCTACATGGACCAAAATGAGAAACTGGTGATGTTTGGCGTGACCCATGTGCTGGCGATTGATGGCTTCTCCAGCAAAATTGTTGGACGATCCACTATGCCTGTTAAAAACAACCTTACCATATACACTGATGTTTACAGGTAATGAACAGGTCATTTAAAACCAGAGGTGCGTTCCTCATATCAACTCTGATTGCACGCACGCTAATGACGCCACGTGCACGCACGTTCCCGCGCATGCGCATAAATGTTCCCTCGCTTAAGCACAGACTAAAGATGGTGCCTAATTGCCTCTACGAATGGAATGTAACACATTTCATAGGTGTGAATTAGGGATGTCCGATATTATCGGCCGATATCGGCATTAAAATGTGATATCGGTATCTGTTTTCAAAAAAAAATATATATATATATATATATATATTTTTTTTTTTTTTTTACATTTCTATACGCTTTATTTACCCAGGCAAGCAAGTAAGAACAAATTCTGATTTTATTTATTGTCAAAAGTATGCATAATGTTGTGTTAATTCCACAACAAGAGATATGTAATGTTAATTACCTGAAATTATTCCATTTTTTGGGGGGGGGGAAACCCTGCATATATCGGTATCGGTTGATATCGGTATCGGAAATTAAGAGTTGGACAATATCGGTATCGGTAAAAAAGCCAACATCGAGCATCCCTAGTGTGAATGTATCTGAGAACGTATTTAACACACCTGACGACCGGCGCTATTGATATGCAAAGTAGCCAAGGTGGGTACTTATAGCGAGTTGGCGAGTGCAGCGCATTCCTGTGTGCATGCACGTGCCGTGCAAATCCGTGCATGCGCTTTTGCTCAAATCTTTGGGTGCACGGAGTGCAACCCCGTCCCATGAAGAACGCATCCCTGTTTAAAACACCTTTGTCCCTGACTCCCTGTACCCAAAACACCAAAGTATACTCTTGTCTGAATAACTCTGTCCACCTTGTGGAAATTATCCACAAAGGCCAAACGGCTCGTTTAAAGGCACAGTTTCTGAATTTGGCTGTGTGCATTTCTCTGTGGACTGAGCGTTTTGATACTTTCACAGTATTTATATGGCACCACCTACTACCTACCTAGACCTGCTTTATAATAATACCCAAAAAAAGGATATCTCCCTTCCTACAATATGTCCCCTTTCACAGCAAGTGAAAACTCGGATCTCCTCACTACCTGACAACACAAGAGCCACTATAATTTGTTTCCAACTTGCCAATGTTATTCTGTTTTCTTGCAGAAGTGCGGTAATGGAGCATGGCATATGGGACCAGGTCAGAGTGGACCATGGGAAAGAGTTTTATTTAACTCTTTACATGCAGGAGAAGTTGGCCAGCCACCGGCACAACACAGAGAGGCCACCATATAGGCAAACACCATCAACAAAGGTGCGTAAGAAATTAGAACAAGACTTAATACTACAATACAATACAATACAATATATATATATATATATATATATATATATACAATATAGTTAATCTGGAAAAAGATTCTGAAAATGTCTTCTATATTTTACAATAACAGAATCACACCATTGAACGGATCTGGCCAGAGATCAACAACAGGTGTTGCGGCAGTATACTGTAATAGACAGACCTGCCGAGGGGCTGAGCGATGGAGTTCAAACAATTGACGCGCGACATGAAATAACTCCGTTCCACGTCCAGGAAATACTTTTAAGGCATTTATTCTTTCGCTTCATCATGAGACAAACAAAATACGAATTGCACTTTGCGGTATTGCGTTATTGCGGTCAAAAGATAATATGCTCTCCTAACTCTCACCCCCTCTCTCCGTGAGCTGTCAACCTCTGTGAACTGTCAACGTGAAAAGGTGAATGAAATTCCATAAGACGCTCCCATTAGCGCCACACCCCCGTGAGCACGCCCACCACCTAAAGTGACAGTACAACTAATAATACAACAAAACTAGAATACTGAATCATAATAAAGAGACCTCCATTACGGCGCCTACATACCGGCCCCTAATTATTCAAATATAATAATTACACAATTGTAAAATATGTAGGTGCCTACAAGAAAAAACATTAAATTATTCAAACAATAGTTATTTTTCGTTACCGGCCCCTAATTACTCAAACAATAGCTTCTTTCGTTACCGGCCCCTAATTATTCACATGTAATAACTACACAATTGTAAATTATGTAGGAGCATACAAGAAAAACATTAAATATAAGGCACAATTATTGACAAGTTTTTTTTTTTTTGATTTTTTTTTATAATTTTCTCGCAAATGTCCTTTTCTTCTTTCTTAATCGTATCCTAGGGCCAGAGGTTACTAGCACATAGCCTTAAGGAGGGATCTTTATGATCGCTAGGTCAGTCAAGTCAGAAAAAACAAAAAACTGTAATCCAAAGTGGCAAAGTCAGTTTATGAGTGTATATCTCCATGTATCAGTCTATGGGTGTATATCTCCATGTATCAGTCTATGGGTGTATGTCTATGTATCAGTCTATGGGTGTATATCTATGTATCAGTCTATGGGTGTATGTCTATGTATCAGTCTATGGGTGTATATCTATGTATCAGTCTATGGGTGTATGTCTATGTGTCAGTCTATGGGTGTGTATCTATGTATCAGTCTATGGGTGTATGTCTATGTATCAGTCTATGGGTGTATATCTATGTATCAGTCTATGGGTGTATGTCTATGTGTCAGTCTATGGGTGTGTATCTATGTGTCAGTCTATGGGGTTCAATGAATATGAACATCTGATGTCCTCATGGCTCTTCCGCTTCCTGATGAAGTTCATTTTCTGACGTTCTCACGGCTCTCTATTCTTTTCACCTCTCTTTCCTGTTGAAGGCAAACCTTTTGTCTTTGAGCCGGCACCGCTTCCTCTTCCTTGGACATCTCTTCGTTTTAATTTGGCTCTTATAGCCACGGGGCATTTCAGAAGTAGTGTCATCGTTTGCTTTGTCCCTAGAGTCAGTTGTGTATGAATCTTCAACTGGCCATTTCGATTTTGGACTCGCCAGTGCTTCCTTCTTTGATTCTCTTTTAGCTCTGAATTTCTTTCCTGTATCGATGTTGTCCTTCGATTTTTCCTGGGACACAGGCTTGAAATCCATGTGATGGTCCTCAGAATTGTTGCTTTCAAACTTAATGTTATTGTCTACGTTTCTGTCACGCCGCCTCGCTCTCTTGGAAGCAACAGAATCGTCTGTTCGCTCTTCTTTCTTTTCCAATTTTCGGTTCAAATCCTCTTGTAGTTCTTTCTCTGAAGTGGCAGCTTGTCTGTCCTCTGCTAGGTTTGATTTGTCTCTTGCCAAACTCCCGTTCTTTGGACGATTCTGGTTGTCCAATTTTCTTCCGAGAGGTCCGTTCACAGTCCAACCCAACACAGTTTTGACTGCGTATGGACCCTCGTCCACACTCAGTATAACTCGCCAAGGCTCCAATGCCTTGGGAACGTTGGCTCCTATCAACAGGTCAATCCCAGAGTCAATCTCAGAAATGTAAACATGTTCCAAGTGAGGCCATCTTCGAAGGTCTTTCTGTCTCGGAATGTTGCCTCTGTGGACTGGCATGCTTTCCTGTGTGTAAATGTCAGGGAGTTCATAAAACCAGTCACCATCTAACGCAGCCACTTCCAAGTCTGAAATAATGTGGCTTTCAACCACTTTCTCCTGGCCCATAGTCCTAAGGAGAATACTTGTTCTTCTTCCGGTGACGTTCAGCTTGCTCATCAGCCGCTCAGTGCAGAAAGATGCTGAGCTACCGGGATCCAGGAAGGCATAGGTAGTCATTGTAACATGTCCTTTTTTAGATTTGACCTGTACTGGTACTATAGAGAGTGTACAGTCCTGCTCACCGGCCCCTGTAAGACCACTGGATTGTACAGAGATCGGAGCACTGCCCACTGCTGTCTCCGATTCTCTTTTGGCTGGCCTTTGATCTGTTCCCTCCTCCTTGTGGTACATGTGAAGTACGCTAGGGTGCCTGAGATTGCATATTTTGCAATAGAGGCGTTGCCTACATTCTTTACTCAAGTGCCCAATGCACAAACAGCCAAAACACACATTATGATTCTTCAAGAAGCCAATCTTCTCGCTATGCACCCTCCTTTCCAATAGAGAGCACATATCCAATGTGTGTCCACCTCCGCAAAACCAACAAGTCGTTGTACTAGATGAGCTTCTCTCCATCTTTGTTCCAGGTTCCTCTTTCCTTTCAATTGTTGCAGTGGTGGTAGCATAGCTACTTTCCTTTGCCCTTGTATATGGTTGATTGCTGGACTTCCTCACATCCTTAGGTGCTGCTGCTGATGGTGTGTCCTGTATATTGCCAAACACTGGATCACTTGCAATTTTCACCTGTCGTTCAACGAAGTCAACAATGTCAGGAAATCTAGCTCTATGGCCACGCATTTCATTCTGTTTCTCTAAAACAGTGATTATGTTGCTGCTGCTGATTGCTTGTTGTGGTGCAGGGTGAACTCTTTGGTGCTGAATCCGTGGCTGTGCTTGAGGGCACTGTAACGTCCTTTGTCCCTTGACCCCTGTGTGTCTTGACAATTCGGGTTGTGGTTGTAGATTCTGATCTGTGGTTGTAGCGGTTTGTGCTTCAGTACTGAGTGTCTGAACATTCCTTTGTCCTCTTCGGAAATAAGAGCTCATGCCATCAGATACAACAGACATATTAGTTGAAATACGAGATCCTGCAGAGCCTCTTAGCACATTGACTTTAGCCGCTGCTGAGGCTATTTCCATGTCAAGTTCAAGTTGCTCCTTCTTCTTTCTTAGTTCCTCCTTTTTCTTCCTTAGCTGTTCCTCTTGCTCTTCTTCCTCTTTCCTTCTTTGCTCCTTTTGCTTCCTTAGCTGTTCCTCTTGCTCTTCTTCCTGCGTTCTTAATTGTACCCTTTTCTTCCTTAGCAGCTCCTCTTCTTCTTCTTCCTCTTGCTCTATTGCGTGCTTATCTTTTAATAGCCTTTGTTTTGCAATTAGAGCGGCCATGTCAGATTCAGCTTTGCGTGCGGAAGACGTGGTTGAGATGTTAGACCTAGGCCCAGCAGAGCTTCGATAGGCTGAACCTCTGCTTCCAGAATTTGACACACTGTCACTTGGTTTGATTTCATCATCATCAGCTTTAATTACATCACAGTGTTCATCAGGTATGGGGGAATCATGTACACAAACATTGGCACTTGTACTGTATTTTTGTCTCCCAGTTTCAGAAAGCCACTGCCTTACATCATCCGTGAATCCCTTTTTGCATTTTAATATTGTTTCAAACCATTCGTTTTGTTTTTCATGTTCCTCTTCAGAAATTAAAGAGATTACAGATTTGTGTAACAGAGTGGTATCTTCAACCATTTGGTTCAAATTGTCCAATTCAGACTGCACCTGTGAAGCATTGTCATTATCGTCCATAAGCTGCTTTAATACCTTCATAAGACCTTTCATTTTGCGAACATTTGCGTGACGTTCACTATGAAGTGTCTCCAATTTATAGGCCATGCCTTTGGCAGTGAGTTTAATTTCTCTTTTCTTCCCATCCGTTTTTGATGAGCCATTAGTATCAACAATTGATCCTCCCGATGCCATTTTTCAATGTGCTCAGGTGCAATTATTCAATAATCCACAGTCCTCTTTAAATGAACAATCAATCCATCAATCAATTAGCTGCCGCTTAGGCCGCGCAACGTCCATGAGCGCAAGACGACGCAGCCAGTCAACAAACCGATCCCCAATGGACGAGCAAAGTAACTAATTCACACTGTGTTCTTTAACACGAAAGGCTTCACAGTTGAATAAAACAATTTACTTAGCTTCTTATTGCTGGTCTGCGTGTCAGGCATTCAGAAGTGATGGCGCGCTCCTCCAATGCAGCGATGATCCGAGCGTCTCAGTGATGCCCTCAAGATCAGCGCCCCGAGGCAACTCGAGGAATCCGTAATGTCAATATTGTTGATTTCCTTCTTATCAACGCTTTTGTTTGCTTGCTTAAATATCTTTTGACTATGTTGCGGCAGTATACTGTAATAGACAGACCTGCCGAGGGGCTGAGCGATGGAGTTCAAACAATTGACGCGCGACATGAAATAACTCCGTTCCACGTCCAGGAAATACTTTTAAGGCATTTATTCTTTCGCTTCATCATGAGACAAACAAAATACGAATTGCACTTTGCGGTATTGCGTTATTGCGGTCAAAAGATAATATGCTCTCCTAACTCTCACCCCCTCTCTCCGTGAGCTGTCAACCTCTGTGAACTGTCAACGTGAAAAGGGAATGAAATTCCATAAGACGCTCCCATTAGCGCCACACCCCCGTGAGCACGCCCACCACCTAAAGTGACAGTACAACTAATAATACAACAAAACTAGAATACTGAATCATAATAAAGAGACCTCCATTACGGCGCCTACAACAGGGTTAACTACCCATTGAAAGTGGCTTTGGTCCATCTGGTGGATCAGGAGGAGCTGGATATGGAGGCCAGTAGGGTGACCAGGTGTCCCCCTTTTGGTTGTACTGTCCCACCATTTGACCAAATGTCCCGCGTCCCTCATATTGAGAGGATGTCCCTCTTTTCGAAGCCAAAAAAAACATGCGTCTAAAAGCCCCTCCCTACAGACAGTAAACGTAGCAACCCGCCTCTTGTCCACACACATTGCTCTGATTGGTTATAGTACTTTAGCGCGCTGCTTGCCTGCTTGTGACGTGACTGAGTCGTGACGCTACCTCATATCGCAGATCTGATTGGTTATAGTAATTTAGCGCACTGCTCTGCTCGTGAGAGTTGAACTTGTGACGCTACCTCATATCGCAAATCTGATTGGTCAAAAAAAACACAACAACATTACAAGCGAACTAGTTCAAGATGGAAAGCAGTAAAAAGAAACAGACCTGCAGTTACAACCAAGACTGGCAAACGACACATGACTGGGTGAGGCAGATGGCAGGCAATCCGCAGCAGGCTTTCTGTGTTTTGTGTCATAGTTCGTTTTCAATTGCGCATGGAGGAGAATACGACTTGAAGCGCCACAGTGGACGTGAGTCTCACTTGAAAGTGGTTCACCAAAAAGAAACATCCAGATCTATGGATAAGTTTCTTTTTAAACCAAACAATGATAGCCAGACGGACAAGGTCACTACAGCTGAGATAACAAGTGTCTATCACACAGTACAACACTCCCATTCATACAGGTCAGCCGACTGTGGTATGAAACTAGCTCCTGTCATTTTGCCAGACTCAGTTATTCTAATAAAAAAAAATTACATTATCTATCTGTCCCACTTTGTCCCACCAAAATCTTACTGTTGTCCCACTTTGTCCCACCAAAATCTTACTGTTGTCCCACTTTTGGACTTTTTGCATCTGGTCACCCCCTCACAAAATTCTGCGTGTCAAACCTGACATGCCAGTTGGCCAAGCTCGGAGTTGATCGTGTGGTTCAAGCATGGAATGCACACAGGATTCCAGGTTTGTGTTATAGTTTGTCTCTCAAGCAAAGGTGTGATATAGTCTGATTTCTGATACATTTTATTTAAACAAGAAAACCGTTGTTTAACCTTCATAGTTAGAGCAATGGATAATTTTTTGCTCAACTTATTTTAGGAAAGGGGATCCCCAGGTACTTGGCCGGAGAGGGATGCCCAAAACGAGTGTCCACAGACCTTTTGCCAGATGCATCAGTGGCTGCAGACTGGTATGAGCAAGAGGTTGGATCGCTGACACGGGTTTCTCACTTCGGCACCAACCCTTTTCAGAGTTCACAGGACCAGGAAGCTGCACAGAGAGAATTTGCTCTGCAGTACCCTGATGTGACCATACTGTTGGACAATGCTGTAAACAATCAGCCAGAGCCGTTTAAATCTGGGCTCAAAAGCCTGATTGACATTACAAGGAGACATTCTCAGCATTGAGAGCCTATTTCAGGGGTGGCCAACCAGTCAGAGACTAAGAGCCACAAAAATTACTGTGGTACCACAAAGAGCCACACCATATATCACGGCACCCTTCATGTGTTTATAGGTCTCACCCTCTGGCCTCTGAAGTTGCTAATGTCTTTTTTATTTGGGCCTCACAGGGTTAAAAGTACCTTGTGAGACCCACGGTTGCAAAATTACAAAATCACTTTTAGCCATTTAAAAAAAATATGTTTATAGGGCGGTCAGGTGGCGTAGCGGAGATTGTGCTTGTCACCAACGCAGGAGATGCTGGGTTTGAGCCCAGCTCTCGGCGTTGCTACCAGCTTGGCTGGTCGTTCATACTAATACAATTAGCAGTATTAGGGGGTGGGAAGCTGGTGGGTGGGAATCTGGCGTTGTGGACAGGGACGCCTACATGTCAGGTATCGGCGCTTGCTCAGCGGGGCAGGACTTGGTGGAGATAGCATGCCCTCCCACGCGTTACACTTCACCAATGAGAGTCCTCGCTGCCAAGTGAAAAGACGTCACTGGCAGTCGCCACACGTATCGGAGGAAGCGCGCGGTCAGCTTCGGGAAGCCCTTGTACCGACTCGTAGGAGAACATGCATACAGCAGCCAGGTAGGGGGGGGGGGGGGAATTGGCATGACTAAATTGGGACGGGGAGAAAAACAGAAAATTGGAGAGAGAAATAAAAATTAAAAAAGTGTTTATTTAAAAAATGTTAAGCACATGTAGGCCTATAGTGAATTGGTCCTGTTGTTCAGCCTCACAATGCTATTTGATAGTAAATGTGTTTCATATGTCCCACCCTCTGGCCTCTGAAGTTGCTAATGTCTTTTTAATTTGGGCCTCACAGGGTTAACCTCTTAAGCCCGAGATATACAGTAAAAGTGTATATTTTCAGCATGACGTTTGTTTACCAATTATTTTAACTGTTATTAGTGAAATATAAGATTATAGAAATCTCAGGGCATTGAGTCGGAAACCGGCGCATATTGACAGGAAGAAGTGGCACAGCCAAAAGTGAGTGTAGTCTTTTGAAGGAAGAGACTCAGGGCTTTCGAATTTCGAAAAACTACCCTACCCAGCTCACACCAGCCCCTGTCAATCATCTGACTTACTTTTTTATTTCTCTTATTTTTGGGGATTATCTCCCACAAACTTGAACGTTATTGCCATAAGACAGAACGCAGTTAGTTTCTCTACCTTTTTGTGAACGTCTTGCAAAAAACGGTGTTGCAATACGATGAAAAATGGTGGAGAAATTTACATTATAAAAAAGATGGCAGAATTCAGTACTGTATCTACAAAACCTTCTGTTTAATAATCTTCCCTTTATTCATTTGCTTAGATTTTTCAGGTCTGGTCAATTTTAGCATGGTGTTATTCACAGTCAAAGATAAAAAAAAATTAAATAGAATTGATATTCTCCTTTGGTTCATTACAATTTACTCAAGCCTAGTAACAGACACACTATTTCTGACACTGATCTATTATGTCCCTAGATTCAGATCCCAAGAACATGCCATTTAAAAAAAAAATTGTAAATGTTTATTCTATGTCCTTATGAATGACGTGAAAAAAAAATATTATTATTTTCAATTTTTTTATGGATGGAAGAGCTGCGAGCCGCGGGTTGGCCACCCCTGGCCTATTTCAAGGATGGCACAAAAAGTCACAGACTTATTTCCACTGTGGTCCTTGGTCTCAGCAGCACATACATAAACATGTATTACACATAATATCATCAGCCTACAGTATATTGCTAAAAGTAAAATACAACATTATTAATAAAATATGTACAGACACACTAAAACTACACTACATTAAAACTAGAACCTTCCTTAGTTACTCTGGGACATTTTCTAGGAGCCATTTCCTAACGTTCACCGTGAAACTACAAGTTAGTATAGAATTAGAAACTGGCCCCTGTAAATATCCTAACACAACCCCCTCCAATGTACAGTAAATGTCCTAACCCAGTAATACACAAGACCCTCTTCTTGGACCAAGTAAGGTTGTCGATAATCCAATGTACAGTTACCCCCCCCCCCCCCGCCCAACCACCTCCAATGTACAGTTACCCCACCCCACCTACCCAACCCACCCCACCTCCTCCAATGTAGTTTCTTCGTCAAATGTATATACTCTTCTTTTTTTTTCTTTTTTTAAACTCTTTTTGTATCACAAACGGTACTGTATTTGTAAATCTGGTATGTCATAAATGTATAGATGTAGCAGTACTGTCTATGTTAGGGATGGGCGTGAGTAATCGATTACTCGTAGCTATGAGAAAAATCGATCTTAAATTAATAATTTTTATGGAAAAAGAAAATATTAAAAAAATATATTTTTATATATTTGTTTCACATGTATGTGTAAGATTATAACTGTTTGTTGGTTTCCTTAAACATATACGTGAATGAACAAAATTAGGTAAAAAAGAAAAGATTAAATTTATATTTTTTTGTTTTTTCGAGTAATACACGATCACTCGAGTATAGCATGCGATCAATCGATCTGGATTTTTCTTTAAAATGCCCATCCCTACTATCTATGTCATATATGTTATGATTAATTGAAAATGGGGGACCCTGATGTAAACAAGACGAAAGTCTTTCTCTGGTCTGCATCCCCTTAACAATTGTGTGTATTGAGCTGTACTGTATTGTACCCATTCTGCAATCTGTTAATAAAGTTTTCAATCACACGGACAATAAATATAATGTCTAAATGAAATGCACAAAACAAAAAATGTATGTATCATAACGTTACCCTGGTATAGATCTGTATGCATGTATTTATTCATAACGTTATACATATTCGTTCACGTTAGATTGTGCATGGCTTTTACATTGAAAAATGTACTTGTCACGTGGTTCCGTTCTCCATTCTTCACATCAAAAACGAAAAACGAACTATCAAAACGTACACGGCCCATTATTGACTCGTTTTTTTCATTTGATTCTGATACCAAAATACGAAAAACAGGTCCGTATTTCAGTTTTTCCCCGTTTTTTCGAGTTTGGTTTCAAACGGAAATAGGAAACACCTCGTATTTCCGTTTTTTTTCGTTTTTCCTTTTGAAACGAAAAACGAACTATCAAAACGTACACGGACCGTGCTCATAGAATCGGTGCGCCACTTGACTCTCAACGCCCAAGGACCCTAATCATGAAGTTCATGAACTTCAAGGACAGAGAGAGAGTACTGAGGGCAGCTAGGACCAAGGGACAGGTCCTTTATAATAACGAGCCGGTTCGTCTTCACATAGACCTCTCTGCAGGTGTGCACAAGAGGCAGCGCGGATACGACGAGGTGCGGAAGAAGCTGAGAGACCGGGGGATCCACACGCACCGAATCATCTTTCCAGACCGGCTGCTGGTAACTCACAACGAGAGAGCCCGCACCTTTCAAACACCGGCGGAGGTGGACAAGTTTATCCGAAGCATTTGATTTATTGAGACGGTCCCGGCGTTGGAAGGCTCCGAAAGGAAAGTAACAGTCATACTGAGCCTACTGTATTCTTATAAGTGAATATATAAATGACGTTATAAAAATAGCAATTTCCACGAAATGAGGCGTGATTGGACTATAACTGTTTAGTTTTCCTCTGATTTTTATTTGTATTCTTATTCGGACAGGACTGAGTCTAGTTCAATGGACAAAATCAGCACTGGTTTAGACTTTTCCTACAACGCATTGCAGATTCTGGGGCAGGCTACAAACATTTAACTTTTTACATTTTCCTCGTCTCCCAGCCTGCGTGCGCGCGTTCCAGGTTTGTACTAAAAGTGTTTGGCGTTTAAAGTAAGCCCCTGACCTAATGGATACTATACCTACAAGTTGCAAGCATTGCGCAGTTCAAGACAACACTAGATATGTTATTTGTGATTAGTATTTAGAAAAAATGAAAGCTAGTTTGAGCTTAGGGGAAAGACAAGTTAGAGAAACTTGTTTGGCCAGTAGTGAAATGAGGGGTGAGGGGAGATGCATGGGCATTAGGTTAGTAGGGGGTGGGGGGTGGGTGTTTTTTTATGATTTGTTTTATTATTTTTTCTTCTCTCATATGGGTGTGGCTGTCTGTGTACCTTTTCATAAGGGATATATATATTAATTAACTAATGTCAGAGAACTGCAAGGTGAAATTTACTTCGTGGAATTGTAGGGGCTTGAACAAAATTACAAAGGTGAAACGGGTAATGAGCAGGTTAAAATATTTGAAATCAAAAATTGTTTTTTTTACAAGAAACGCATCTTTTGAATGAAGATGTTCCTAAAGTAGCAAAAAGGTGGCAGGGCCAAGTGTTATCTGCCCCCTACACCACTCATGCCAGGGGGGTTATGATACTAATTCATAAGTCTGTCCCATTACAGGTACATAATGTAGTAAGGGACACTGCAGGTAGATATATTATGGTCCAGGGTAGGTTACTGTCTGAAACGTTAACGCTGATAAATGTTTATGGTCCCAATGAAGAGGACCCTAAATTCTATGATAATTTTTTTTTGACAGCCTCAACTCTTCCTGGACAATACATAATAGCTGGTGACTTTAATTGTACGTTGGACCCTTCAAAGGACAGGTCAACTGGTCTAGAAGGCACTCACAATAAGTCGAGAAAGACAATACATCATTTTATGAAGGAATTAAACTTGTTGGATATTTGGAGGCATGGCAAACCAAATGCAGTAGAGTATTCCTGCTATTCCAGCACTCATAAAACACACTCACGCATAGCCTACTTTTTAGTCTCAGCACTGCTTGCCTCCAAAGTAGGTGAATGTCAGTATAGCAGTATAGTTCTTTCGGACCACGCAGCGGTATCCTTGAACTATGAAGATACTAACCTAGTGAATGACCCACCAAGATGGTGTTTTCAACCAGGATGGCTCACGGATCACACATTTATAGACTTTTTGGAGAAACAGATTGACCTGTATTTTGAATGCAACAAGTCCCAGACCTCTGCTGGCATGAGGTGGGAGGCTTTCAAGGCTTTTATTAGGGGACAAATAATCTCTTTCACTAGCTCAAAGAAAAAGGCTACAAGACTTGAAATGGAGAAATTAGATCAGGATATAAAAAAAATGGAAACGGAAATTTATCATAACAAACATACGACTACAGATGCTCATTCAAAACTAATACTGCTTAGATCACAGTACAATGAATTAGCAGCTAACAAAGCCGCTGCCGACCTAATAAGACTCAAACAGTCCTACTATGATCAGGGGGAAAAGCCTGGAAAACTTCTCGCCTGGCGCATTAAACAACAAGCAGAAAGATCCATCAATTGTATTGAAGCCCCAAATGGTAGAACTATAGTGGACCCAACAGAGATTAATGAGGCTTTTAGAGTCTTCTATGGGAAATTATACAGCTCTGAATGTTCTCCTAACCTGGACATGCAAACACAATTCTTAGACGACCTAGATATTCCCAAAATTTCAAAGGAGGAAAGTAGGGCTTTAGATCAAAATATAACTGGCGTTGAAATTGCTGATGCAATCGGCTGTATGCAGGCTGGAAAAGCAGCAGGCCCAGATGGCATCCCCATAGATATTTATAAGAAATTCCAAACTAAATTAATATCACCCCTCTTGGAGATGTTTCAGGAATCCTTCGAGAATGGTCTTCTCCCCACATCTATGAGAGGAGCCCTAATCACTTTACTTCCAAAACCAGGGAAACCTAATACAAAATGTGAAAATATGCGTCCAATCAGCCTCCAAAATTCGGATACCAAGATTATTAGTAAAATTATTGCAAGAAGACTGGAGGTCCTTCTACCTAGGGTGGTGGGGGAAGACCAGAATGGATTTATTCAAGGGAGACAGGGTTTTCATAACGACCGACGTGTGCTCAATATTTTATATAACCACAAGGGGGGCGACAGACACTGCCTTACTCTCACTGGATGCAGAGAAGGCCTTCGACCGTGTCGAGTGGCCTTATCTGTTTGAGGTGTTAACACGATTTGGCTTTGGAGACACATTCGTCAAATGGGTTAGATTGCTTTGTACAGGGCTTACGGCAGAAGTTCTGACGAATAGCAAGGTCTCTAAACCCTTTAAAATTAGTAGAAGTTGCTCACAAGGGAGCCCTTTATCGCCCTTACTTTTCATTCTTGCGATCGAACCATTTGCTATAGCGGTGATGATGCACAGTGATATTCATGGGATTCGAGAAGGTCATATAGAACATAGGATAGCCCTCTTCGCCGATGATGTAATATTAATGCTAAAAAATCTACACAGGTCTATCCCAGCACTCCTAAGTCTTATTGAAACATTTGGGAAAATATCTGGCTATAAAGTGAATCACTCCAAATCATCTATAATGTTACTCAATAAAAGAGAGAGGGAGGATGGGCTTGTTTGTGCATCTACTCTCAACTCAACAGATACATTCACGTATTTGGGAATAAAAATTGTCCCTGAGGTGAATACGATTTCTCAGATAAACTATGACCCAATTCTGGAAGCTAGTACTTCTTCAATAGAGCGTTGGACATCCCTACCCATCTCAATTATCGGCTGGATTAATATTCTAAAAATGAATATACTCCCTACATTTCTCTACCTATTCCAGAATATCCCTTTACCTCCCCCCTCGTCTTTGTTCGCAAGAATCAAGAAACTGTTTACCAACTTTATATGGCAAAATAAACGCCCCAGATTACGTCTATCTCTACTTTACCTACCATATGACCGAGGAGGCCTGAAATGCCCAAATATCCAATGGTATTACTGGGCAGCACAATTGCGGACGATCATGTTTTACTTCTCATCGGAGAATCCCCCTGCTTGGATCCATTCAGAATCCTGCTCTGTTAAACCGAGCTTACCCTTGCACCTGTATTTGTATTCTGGAGACCGTAAATATCTGAAGAAGAATACAGACAACCCCATTATTTTAAACATGATAGATGTGTGGTTTGACACACTCAAATATTTGAATATAAATACGTCCCGATCCAGGTTCAGTCCTATTTGGGGCAATGCCAATTTTAAATCAGGGCAAAACGATAGTGGATTTAAAGTATGGGCTGAAAAGGGGTTAAGGAAAGTGCAAGACGTATACAGGGAGGAGGATGAAGTATTCATGTCATTTGCGGAAATATCTACAAAATATGATATTCCGAAACATCACTTTTTTAAATATCTTCAGCTAAGGAGTTTTATATCATCTCAGAACCATTCATTGGATATACCGAACATTTCCATCTTAGAGGTAGCAGTCACTAGACACTGTTATGGTAAAGGTATAATTTCAATGCTATACGACTTATTTGTATCTGGTTCAGATGAATCATCTGAATCAAAACTGAATCAATGGAACGAAGACATAGAGGAGGAAATATCTTTAGAAGAATGGAGCGTGGCATGTAAAGAGGCACAGAGTCAGACAGTCAGTAGCAACCTAAAACGTATACAATATAAATGGCTGATGCGTACATATATAACTCCTGTTAAATTGCATAAGTTTAATGATAATATTCCAGATACTTGTATTAAGTGTAGTGAGGAAAGGGGGACACTGTTCCACTGCATATGGGAATGTGTGAAAGTGAAAACCTTCTGGCAAGATGTTATTGATCTGATCGATCAAATCTTATCAAAGAAGTTGCCATTGAATCCCAAGCTTTTTATTCTTGGTTTATATCCTACCACCCCACATCTACAACGCAAAGAGTTTAGATTTATAGATATGTGCATATTACAAGCAAAACGTGTAATAGCTCTTAATTGGAAAAATGTTGATGGACCAAGAATTGGTATGTGGATTAAAGAAATGGCTTCAAATATGTCAATGGAAAAGATGGTGTATATTGTTAGACGTAAACAAAACATTTTTGATAATGCCTGGGGACCATTTGTGTACTTCTTAAAGCATAATACGAATGTTGGGAACTTGCTTCAACAAGAACGGGATTAGGGGGAGTACTGTGGGACAACTCTTATTATTGTGTAAAAACGACAAGAAACACCCTTTACTTAATGTGTAAAACATTTTGGTTGTATTATTATTTATTTATGTTTATTTTTTATTTAAATCTGTATCCTTCCTATGTGAACCTGTTTTTGAAGTTAATTATTATTTTGTGTGGGGTGGGGTTAGGGGAGGGAGAACGGGGTGAAAATGTTTGCTGAATACTGCTCTGCTGATATACATGTTGTAATTTGCAAACTAAAACCCAATAAATATATTGTTAAAAAAAAAAGGAAGAGTGTACAGTGTATACAGTGTTTTTTGGTTTAGAATGTGTCTTATCTTGCATAAAACACCAACACTCCGTGCCAATTTAGTCCTGACATGTTTGATATGAGGTTTCCAGTTGAGTTTGTGGTCTATTATCACACCCAGAAATGTATTATCAAATACCCTCTCCAGTTTAATACTATCAATCCTTAGTTCAACCGGTGTATTTACTTGTACCGTATATCACGTTTACCAAATATCATGATTTTTTTTTTTTTTTTATATTTAATGATAATTTATTTACATCAAACCACACTTTCAGCTTGGTTAGCTCAGCTGCGACATTCTTTAAAAGCATTTGGAGGTTCTCTCCCTCACAGAAGACATTTGTATCGTCAGCAAAAATTACATTTTTCAATATTTTAGACGCATTACCTACATTTATATACAGTATGAATAGTTTCGGGCCCAGAATTGACCCTTGCGGCACACCAGATTATGTTTGACTGAGTGGACCTGTACTCCCCCAACTGCACAAACTGTTGTCTTTGTTCTAAGTAACTCTTTAACCATTTGAGCCCTACTCCTCTGATCCCATACCTTTCCAATTTAGTAGCAGAATATCATGATTTATAGTGTCAAACGCCTTCTTCAGATCTATGAATACCCCTATTGCAAACTTCTTATTATCAATTATGCTTGTCAGTTCTTCTACTAGGTCCATTAGTGCAAATGACGTTGAATGATTCGATCTAAATCCATATTGACTGTCTATAAGTAATGCGTGTTTATCAATGAAACTGTCCAATCGTGCAGCAAATACCTTTTCCATTATCTTTGAGAACTGGGAAAGGAGAGAAACCGGCCTGTAATTGGTGAATAGATTTTTCTCACCGGCTTTGAAGATCGGTATGACTTTTGCAGTTTTCATTTTGGTGGGGAAGGCACCCAGTTTGAATGAGAGGTTACAAATATGCACTAAAGGGTCTGCTATGGCTATTATTACTTGCTTAATTAAGGTCATGTCAATGCCGTTCCAATCTGTTGATGTTTTAGTCTTAAAATTGTTCACAGTATCCATAATTTCATTTGTATCCGTTTTTCTCAAGAATATAGTACTTGGGTTTCGTTCTTCAAAATAATTAGAAACACCTCCCCCTTGTTATCTCCTCTGCCAATTTAGGCCCCACATTAACAAAGAAACTGTTGAATCCTTCAGCCACCTCATTTTTATTACTTATTATTATTATTGTGTGTAGGGGGGAGAGATAACAGATTATCAATACTAAGTAATAATATTATTATTACAATATTAGGGGGAGAGATAACAGATTATCAATACTAAGTAATAATATTATTATTACTTAGTATTGATAATCTGTTATCTCTCCCCCCTACACACACACACAATGCTATCTCTCGTGAAGCCCGCTGACTGTTCCAACTATGCAATGTAATTCAAGTTCACCAAAATGACAGTAGCCTAACTGACAGCAACAGTTGCTGAAGCAATTACAAGGAAGTCAACCCAAATTGGTTCAACAAACAAGGGAAACTGCGGGAGAAGCATGCAGGAATCGAACTGGGAACCTCCGGATTACCAGACGACTGCTCTAACTTTACCTCCTGAGCCACTGTCGCCCCCGACATATTTAGTCACGTGATCAAAATGAGAAGGCATCAACTACTTCTCTTGCATTTACACTCCTCATCCAAAGTCAGCTAATACCTTGGTTTACAAGACCAACATAAATGTGGGTGAAAATGTAATCCTTAAAAGAAAATCTTACGTCAGGTGTCCTAGTGGGAATCGGCGACAACTCAGAGACATCATTCTCATCCTGTTTGAGAATGAAAACAAATATGAAAACACTATCAGCATGGCTTGGGCAACGGTCTAGACTAGAGGTTCATGAAATCGTTGTATGGACCCTTACAGAGTCTGAGCTGATGTGTATGGGACCGTCCGACTCAATTTCTTCCCGTTCAATCTGAAGATAAAAAAAATACACCATTTATTTTTAAGTTTCAGCAGTTAAATCACAATTTTATGTAGTTGTTTGATCACCTCACAAAAACATAATTCTAAACATCAAATGCAAGAAATATTACCATTGAGGAACAGTAAGCTCCGTCATCTGAGGAACTTGGAGACATTCTTCCACCATCAGCTTCATCCGAATCCTACATTTAAAATTGTCAGTGACATTAGCGTTTTGATCAAACACTTATATTTAATTTCAGTTACCATAATTTTGCCATTAATGTTTCTTACATGGCCATCCACATCGGAGTCCAAGGTTTCCTGTGAAGTACAGACATTATGACTCAATTTGTTTTAGTCAAATAATAAAATAACAAATTTCACCACATTTAGCATATAATAATAACCAATCTTAATGTTGCCATTTCACAAACCTTTGGCCGAATGTAAATGGCAGATCGTACTGCCATACAGATCGTCTTACAGGTAGCTCTCATGCCGAGTGACGACCTTTCCACAAGGTCAAGCACATGGATCTTCTTGTGGCAGTCGACCCGGCACAAATCAAAGTCCCCTCTCCTCAGTTTAGGGAATGCTGTGTTTATGGCATCGAGAAACTGGATTTCGCTGTGACTCTGTACCAATGTTACTTTTCGTATTGGTTCAGCTGAAAATAAAGTGAAGGAAAAACATATTTATTAAGGAAAGGTAATGCTATAAAGGTATAATGAAATACACAAAGTATGACCATTTAATGTAAGGTTTGTAATACTAAACAAAGAGTATACCCTGTAACAAACGGTTAATTTAAATTACATTCCACTTGTGTCATCAGTAAATAAGTTAACAGATGTCATTACCATGCTGGTGTGTATATGTGGTCATCTCTGGGTCCAGGAGGAGTGCCATCCGCACAGTACTCTTAAACCTATCAAGACATTTAGAATAGAATAGAAATACTTTAATCATCCCGAGGGAAATTTGGCACTACAAATCACTCACAGTAAACATTTAGGTAGACAAAATTAGTCACGAATAAGAATAAAAAATAAGCCTAATAATAAAGAATGAAATAAGCCTAAGAATAAGATAATAATAAATTTGACATACATGTCAAATTGTCAGCCTCAGCAACTCCAGTGACTGATTGATTGAAAACTTTATTAACAGATTGCAGAATGGGTACAGTACAGTACAGCGCAATACACACAATTGTTAAGGGGATGCAGACCAGAGAAAGACTTTCGTCTTGTTTACATCAGGGTCCCCCTGTGCACCAGAGAAGCCCTTTTAAACTCAAGTGTACTCAAGTACGGAACTAGTATGAAAGCTGGCTGGTGGGGGAAAATCAGGAGGAAGAGCTAACTACACATAGTACTGTTAGTCACCACAGAGAGAGAGCGCATACATGCTATTCAATTCATGCTAGTAGAAGCTATTCAGAGTGCATTCTTACATAGGCTGGGCAGCTGTTGACGTCCCTGGCGTCTCGTCACTTGGACCCTCCCCACTTGGTTGTACAGCTGAGCTGTTCAGATGAAAACAGATGAAAACAGATGACATACTACTACTACTATACAAACACTTTCCAAAAGAATAGATAAATTAAACATTTAATGGACAATCTCATTAATGTACTACATGTAGTACAAAAAGCAAAGCAATTAAATAATTGCTTATAAGTTTTATTTGCCTAGCTTGCTAGAGAAAAAAGTATCAATCAATCAATCATATAAGGTCACTGGACACTACATGTACCTCGGTCCACAGGACACCAAGTGGTGCTCTAGCGTTGGCAGGGGTACCTCCAGCTGACACCGTTGGCCCCTTTCCATGACAACCCTAAGAAATGAAAATGTTAGAAAACATTGAAAAGCGAAAAAAATCTAGAAATGGCTAACGAACAAAATCACGGGTAAAAATAATTACATCTTGGTCATTGACAACCATTGGCACCACATTCAGCCTCAGCTTCGATTGGAGTGGACACACATATGCCACCGCACGGTTGAGTCCACTCTCGCAACGGAGGAATGGGATGCTGTATCCTCCTGGTGGCATCGGTACATCTATCAATTGTCTGCTTCTGCAGGACCTTAATAATTTGAATCCTCCACCGTCCCGCAGAGAAGGGTATACCTCAAAAAGCCGATTAACAAAATCGGCATGTGAGCCATTGTTATTGGTGAACTTCACCCTTCGCCTGCCCAGACCATTGTGTTGCAAATTTTTTGTTGCTTCGATATTTGGCAGTGTGGTTGTCCCAGGCTCAGCCAAACAAAAAAAATCATGCTCCCAGGGGGTCATACTTTTTGATTTTTTTGGATATGGCTCGAAGAGCCTGGACACCAGCGAAGCCGATGTGTGTGCCTGTGCCACTGCCTGGACTGGATTGTATGGGTTGTGCTGAGCGGCAGTGACACCCCTGAATGGCATAGTGATGGAGGAAGGGAAAAGTGACTGCCCAATAAAGGGGTTGGTGGTGGGGTGGGTGGGGGTGTTGTTAGTTGCTTGGGTTGGCAGCACTGGTTGGGTAGTGGGGGTTCCGGAAGGTGTGTTTATATTTGTTTGCTCCCTGGATGCCTCTTGGGCCAGTGAATGTGCCAACTGGGCCAGCTCCATCAGCCTAGCAGCAGGGGTACCCATTACAAAATCTGTAAGTGGAACAAAGGTCGAAAGAGGTTATTAGAAATAGGGAGGGTTGGCATTGATACGTTTACCATGTTGTTTCATGTAATTTCACACATTTCAAGCATCAGTAATTTGAAATTTATTTGAAGGATAAACCCCTTGAGATATGCTATCTCGTTTTCGAGGGGGTCCTTAACATAGGATACAAAACATACAATACAATACAACCTCGGTTGCTATGCCCACACGCACACACTGCAACCGGGATGTGCGCAAAACTTCACCCTGGACTCCGGTTTTCAAAGACCGCGGTTGCAGTGTAGCAAAACCCCGGTTGTGTGTGGGCGAACAGTGCAACTGCGCACATACAATCACGGTTACATTAAACCCAGCGCTCGTGTAGACAGCCTCTCAGTATTCAATATTGTCTGATTCAATATTAACATTCAGTATTCAAGTAGAACAGCTAGCTAGCCGTTGTGGACACTCACCTTTCCACAGCAAAACGGTAGGCAAGGCACCTTGGTCTAGAAATGCAGGCTTCAATCTATGTTGTTTAGTCTATCTGTTCAGTACTGTTTCAAGATGCACAATGAGATCTTCTGAGAAAATTGTTGAATATATACACAACATTATGACATCATACTGTGACATCACAAATGTTCTAGAATGTCCTATTATGACATCATACTATGACATCACAAATGTTCTAGAATGCTCTATTATGACATTATACTGGACATCACAATGGAACATGTTAGAGTGCCATTTGAATAATATAAATAATATGTTTGGTAAGGCTGTCCCCGAAGCCTGTTTTTGGGATTCAAACTTCGTTTTTCGAACGGACGTTCAAACCTTCGTTTTTAATTAAAACATTTAAATTTAAAAAAAAATATATACTTTTTTTTCTTTTTTTTTATCCTCAAACTAAATCCTCAATTTGAATAAAGTGATTAATCTGATTAAATTAGTATTTTTTCTTTTATTAAATCAACTTTACAGCCCCCTGTCAACTGTCAAATGATGTCAACTGTCAACCTGAATTAACATTCAGGCCCTGTCCACACGATCACGGGTATTAATGACATTTTTTTTTTTTTATTATTCAAAAAATGTAAACTGTCCACACGACTGGTTTAAACCTTGCACCGAGTGAAGTCATATGCATGTAGTACAATGCCAAAGCAGTAGGCGGCGATGTTGTTCAGACATGAAGGCCATTTGCCATTTCAACCAATCAGAAAAGGTTGAACACTCACTACACTTCCTGCTTAAAAACAACAAAGCCACCATCTTTAAATACCTTGCGTTAGCCATTTAGCCAATGTAGCATATATTTTTCAGCAAAGTGCAATAAACAAACGGATCCATTCACTGTGTGTTCTGCCTCTCATTTGTTGATGAAACAAAACCAACAGCAACACAATTTACCACCAAGAGAGGATAGTTTAGTCTCACAAAAAGATCTCCGGTGTTGTTAGCTACATGCTAATGTGAATGGCATTCTCTATGTATAGTAAGCAGCGAGGCTAGCTGAGGCTAGCATCAGCGATTTTGTTAGCTTACATGCTAATGTAATAATGTGGTAACGTTAACGCTAGTAGAATGAATGGATGCAAACGTTATTTAACACATTGCAGAATAGGTACAATACAATACGGCTTTGCTGTAAACACTGGGGATAACCTCGGTTGCTATGCCCACACGCACACATAATCAGTGGCTGACAGCAGCCAGCTAGCTTGCTTGTTTTATTATCTCACGTTTGCTATAGCTACATACTACACACTTAATGATTTACATATCTGATCACCCCAACACATGTTAACGACAACGTAGGGTTTAGTAACTTTTGTTACAAAAGTTACAAAACCCTACGTTGTCGTTAACATGTGTTGGGGTGATCAGATATGTAAATCATTAAGTATGTATTGTGTAGTATGTATAGTAGTATTGTAGTATAGACTTCATCTTAGATATCTATGTATAATGTAGCCTGAAGGTAATTGAATTCATATGCTAGAGACTATTCATCAGCCCTTGAAATTATGATTGAAATCTATGTATTTTTCAGAGTAAGATTTTACTGCATGTAAACTAATCAAATCAGCAATTTCAGCTATTAGTCTATTATGTATCTATTAGTCTATTAGTATATTATAGTGCAACAGAATGCAAGCAGAAAGACTCTTTTTACTTGATTCAAGTTAGCTACTCACAATACTTATTGTATTTATATTAGATAGATATAACTGTTAAACTAGCTACTTTCTACATAATTGTTAGATAATTACTAGCGATAATCACATATTCAAGGCTACCTGATCTAATTGTTGACCAATCTTTAATTTTACGATGGGACTATGGCCAATTTGGCCATAGACCACCGCAACACTTCTGGTATTATGAAATCATGGGAGATTGATCGAATTGATTAATTGAAAACTTTATTAACTGATTGCAGAATGGGTACAATCTCAATACAAACAATTGTTAAGCGGGGATGCAGACCAGAGAAAGACTTTCGTCTTGTTTACATCAGGGTCCCCCATTTTCAATTAATCCGTGCAACCCCAGATAAGTACTCGCTATTTGCATATCAATAGCGCACGCGGCGCCATTAGGTGCGTGCAACCCCAGATGATTTCAATAACGCACCACTGATCAAGACATTTATGACATGAGAGAGGGGGGGGGGGGTGAATGAATGTGGTTGTAGTTTATAATTCCAACGTTGATCTGGCCCAAAAAAACTACAATCACATGATTCAAATGTTCAAAATGGTCGCCGTCCTCCCTCGTGGTAGACCATCTCAAGCTAAAAACGATATGACACTTTTTAACCTATTGCTAAACTAACGTATTGATGATAATATACATTCTACATGCTTTTGTGACATGTTAGTGATGTTAATACTTGAAAACGTTTGATTTTAAAATCGGAATTTTTTTTGTCATCACTGAAAAATATGGATCTATGACCAGAATGCCATTTAAGGGTCTGGGGGGTTGGAACAGGTTAAAAACGTTACTGTACCTGTATCGCAATCGCTTCAATAGATGTCCTCGCCCAGTCCAATCAACAAAATGCTTAACTTGTACCTCTCTTGGCATTCAGAACTTGTGCTTGTGTTTTGAAATGTGCAACCGAAGGTTCACCTATAAATTGGCCTAAGTAAAAGGGGAAGGGGGGGGGGGCTTGACAAAAGGTTTGAGAAGCAGTTAGTACTGCCCAGAGCCGTATACTGCCCACCTTAATTTCACCCATGAAATGGTTTATTCCTAAAGTCTGCAATGGAGGGGAAATCAGCCAATCACACTGCCTTGTAGTTATTTAAAATGGCTTGGTGCATCCAAACGCTTTAGTTAAATGCCAGAAAATGGCCAAATCACACAACAATTTAGATGTATGATATTGCATGCTGAATATAAATGAAATGCATCAAATTACATTCTCTAATGTTTTTACATACAAGGGATGATGTGAAATTAATATTGATGAGTTTTGTTGGGGCAGTTGGTTGGGTGACTGGCTTCTCCATCTGACCATGTTCGGGAAGATGCTAGATTACTACTTTGCAGCCGGCCATGTCAACTATGCCCGGTACGGCCTCTACTACTTACAGTCCATGTAAAAGCTTCCTCCATGTGTCCAAAGCTATTTCCTCCAGGGGCAACATGTCACAAGACACCTCAGCGGAATATGGAATGGCCTGTGGACCAGTTCATAGAGTTCCAATAGACACTCAGATTGGTATATATATAATAAAAAAAAATCTTTTTAAACGCCAATTCAAATGGCCATATTTTATTAACTGTATACACACACACAGTAGAGATGCATACAGATGTATGCCCAGCCCATATGGGCTTACAAGACACAAACAATAAGTATATAACATTATACTTGACAATAAGTTATATAGACCAAGATGGCCACAAAAAAAGAAAACAAAATAAAACCCAATATAACAAGCTGTAAACAATTTATGTAAACAAAGAAACAAGAGGAATTCATATAAAATTATATAGGGTAGTAGTGTGTTTTGTCTCAAGTGCCATGCTTAAATCCTGCAAAACTGAAAATCTCCTCCACAAAAAACCAACTCAACATACAACTCTCAGACTGCCTAAACAAATCCGGATTTACAAATTAAATTTTCTCAAATAAAGCCCTCCTCAAATCGGTGTCCACTTTTCAGTCACCCTGTCATTTGGCAGCTGGACCAGGCGGTTCCATAATTCCACCATTTCACCTTTTTGTTTGACCAAGCATGAGTCCCAACCAGGGGCGTTTTTAGGGTTAGAAAACATTGGGGGCTTCAGCCCCCCCCCCTCCTTTTTTTTATACACAGAAATACATTTACATTTACATTTAGTCATTTAGCTGACGCTTTTATCCAAAGCGACTTACAAGTTCTGTACGACAAGCCATCAGGAAGAGCACAACTCTATCAGCTGAGTAACAATGTTCATCAAAGTGTTGAGTGCTACAGTGTAGGTTAGTTTATTAGGACAAGTGCATGACAGTATGGTTAGTTAGGGTTAGATTTTTTTTTTTTTTTTTTTTTTTTTTTAATTCAGATAATGGTTGAAGAAGTGAGTCTTTAGTCGACGGCGAAAGATTGGACGTGTTTCGGCTGTCCTAACTGGGGTGGGTAGTTCATTCCACCATTGTGGGGCAAGGACTGAGAATAGGCGACTTCTCTTTGATGACCCTCCCGGAGCTTGGATAGGAGTAGGTCTGAGGCGGCCAGAAGATGCAGAGCGTAGGGGTCTTGAGGGTGTGTAGTTAGAGACCATTGACCGGAGGTAGGCGGGAGCAGTTCCCTTTGCCGCACGGTATGCTAGGTCAAGGGCCTTGAAGCGGATTCGTGCAGCAATGGGGAGCCAGTGCAGGTCCCTAAGAAGTGGGGTGACATGGGCCGACTTCGGTAGGTTTGAGATCAGGCGGGCCGCTGCGTTCTGAATGAGTTGAAGAGGCTTAGTGGCAGTGGCCGGGAGGCCAGCGAGCAGTGCGTTGCAGTAGTCGAGGCGGGAGATGACTGTTGATTGGACGAGGAGTTGGGTGGCTTCTTTTGTCAGGAAATACGCAATTTTAGAGTAATTAGAGACGAATACTGAAGATTAGAGTTTTTTAAAGTGCGGTCCAGGTCCATGAGAGGGATCTGGGCAGTGTCCCCATAGAAAATTCAAAGTTAACAGGACCAAATCATCAGTTTCTTATTTATTTAACCTTTATTTAGCCAGATAAAGAGGCCCCAACGAGAGTACAAATATACATATATACACACCAATAACAAAATAAAAACAGTTAAGAATCATACACATAAGCAAACAAACAAACATTATGCACAGCCTATGTATAAAAGAAATAAACAGTTAATCTCTAGTATTTATAGTTTTCTTCGATTGCATAAACACTCAAATCAAAAGTATTACACAATTATCAAAACCTTACACTCAAGGAGCAAAACATAGGCCCAGATTTGCACCCATATAAGCACAAAGTCAGCCTCACACTTTTTGCAAAACACTAAACACACTTGCATTACATTAGACATAGAATGTCAAATTACCACACATATGAGCCAATTGGTTAAACACACCATTGCTTAATTGTAGATACACCAATCAGGTTTAAGCACTATAAAAATGCAGCAGGTGAGTTCACCTGTCTTCAACCTAAATGGAAGGAGAGTGAAGTACTGTACACAGAGAACGTGAAAATATACAATACATTCACCAAACACTACACAAGACAACCAATGATGCAGACTGATGAAAATATAAATTTTCTCTCCATATACCCAAATCAGTCAACATGTCAACATGGAGAATCACAACAAAAATCATCTTGCCAGATCCAGCTAGGCAAAGAGATAATGTCTAGTATTTTCTGTACTCTATTTAAATTTGTTCTATTTTTGTTTTACTGTAATTTTAACCTGTACTGGATACAGTTATGTTTGTCTGATATTTGCTGAGCTTACTGTGTTATGCACACTGTAGTAGCATGAAAACTGGGACATGTTTTGTTGTGATTCTCCATGTTGAAATGTTGACTGATTTGGTTATATGGAGAGAAATCAGTCTGCATCATTGATTTGGGTATATGGAGAGAATTTTTTTTGTCATCAGTCTGCATCATTGATTTGGGTATATCGAGATAAATAAATTATATTTTCATCAGTCTACACAGCATTGGTCTTGTGTAGTGTTTGGTGAATTTATTGTATATTTGCACATTCTCTGCGTACTTCACTTACAGAGGGAGCTCCACAAGTCATGTTCAACCCAGATTCGGCTCAAACAAGGGACTAAACACGTTTCGCAATTATGCCACATCAATGTGGAACGCCCTACCCACAGCCATAAAAAAATTTGAACCCCTACAGCCGTAAAAAAAAAATTTAATCCCTACAGCCGTAAAATAATGTGAATCCCTACCTACCCACCTTCAAAACCGCTCTCAAAGAGCACCTACGGGTGGCTGCAATTTGAAACTAGCCCGGTAAATGTCCAAACCCAACCCCCTCCAATGTACAATCCCCTCCCCCCCACCCCCACCCAAACACCTCCAATGTCCAGTTAAGCCACCCACCTGGTTTGGGAATAGCACCGCACACCACCGCAGCAGACTACAGAGAGTGGCTCGATCATACAATTGTGTGTATTGAGCTGTACTGTATTGTACCCATTCTGCAATCTGTTAATAAAATGTTCAATCAATCAATCAAAAGCTGTCCTTTACACAAAGCCATGTAAAAAGACTGTCTATTATAGATATATATTCTCAATATCTGATTTAATATGTCTATGTCTAACACTGGTAAGAGACACGAAGGAGTGACTGGTTGTCTTGTTTTTTTTTATTTTTATTTATGTTTTTGGGAGGGTATATATATGTATATTTTTATTTTTTTGTGATGTTGTGATGTTGTGATGTCTTGATTTTGTCTGTCCTGTCTGCTTTGTTTGTATCTGTTAAAACATTGAATACAAATAATATCAACAGAAACTGGCCCCGGTAAATGTCCAAGTTTTCAATCAATCAATCAATCAATCAATCAATCAATCAATCAATCAATCAATCAATCAATCAATCAATCAATCAATCAATGTATGTACCTTATACGTGACAAATAAAAACAAACTTGAAACAAATTCCTGTGGGGTTAATAATTTTGGCTTCAATTATATAATCTTAAAAAGATAAATAGAATTGCACATCAGTTCACACTAGAAGGAAGGAGACACACAGAGTGCGTTCACATTATCAGTCAATCAGTCAAATGTTGTGGATGTGGGGGAGGGGAAGGCTGCAGTGCAGGCACTTGTTGAGATGTGAACTCTAGAGTAGCGTGTTACAGTTCAACCCGAGTTCAGGCAGTAGTTGGTGAGAGGGGAAGGGGATGGGAGGGGGAGGGGACGGGAGGGGCCTATTTCACCCAATGTGTGGTTGACTATCAGACTATAGTTTACAGTTGTAAGTACGTATTCAAGACCGAAAGCCTTTCTCTGCATCCCCTTAACAATTGTGTGTATTGAGCCGTACTGTATTGTACCCATTCTGTAATCTGTTAATACAATTTTCAATCAATCAATCCGCAGCTTAATTACTGTGATGCTTCTACTGAGAGTATGTTTGTGCAAGAGCTCTCAAGTTCTTTGGCTTCTCTATGAATATTTCAAAACAGTCAATGATAGAAGTGCAGTTTTTAAAGTTATCCCTGAAACACATGGGCAGACTGACCTGCATTTGTTCTTTTGATGGCCAAAATATAAGTGGTGACAGTCTAACATATATTACATCTAATGTAGTATTAAATATTCTGACAACACTTGTCTTAGACATACGAAATAAATAGACAAAAAAATATAGAGGTAAATTAAGCCTCATTCTCATCAGTGTCAATGGTCTTAATTTGGCCCCATAATTACCCATGCAATCCGGATATGGCGTGAAACACAAAAAAAATATCCTAACCCTCAAAAATGGCATAATCATACTCCCATATTCAATAACAATGCACTCTTAATGGAAAAACGTCCTATAAGATTCCCTATATGGGAAGAGCAAGGCATACACTCATTAGGGGATATTTTTAATAACCAGGGTTTTTGTAGTTATGGAGAAATATGCACAAAATTTAACCTCACCGAGTCCACATGGCTTTTTTACATACAGTTACGCCTATGTTTGAGGTCTCACAGTGTTCCATTAGACATACCAGTTGAACACCACAGATACCACAAATTCTTCTATGAAAGAGATACATTGAGAGGTTTTGTATCAGGTTTTTATTATCAATTACTAACGTCCTCATATGAAACCCTCCAACTAGACTCTGTCTGGAGGAGGGATATACCAGACCTGGAAAGTGACTTTGATTGGCAAGAAGCATGGGCAAATGTCCGTCTTACATCAAGGAACCCGGACCATCAACAAATCAATCTTAACTATATTCACAGGACATACTTGACTCCTGTAAGACTGAACAGAATGGGCCTTAAACAAGACTCAAAATGCTCCCAATGTACAAATGGAGACGAAGGGACATTTATGCACATGTATTGGGACTGCCCACCAGTTAAGGCATTCTGGAAAGATGTGACCCATCAATTATCAAAACTCGTATCTTGGAATATACCAGTACACCCCTCTGTATTACTATTGAATGATGTTTTTGAGTTTGCAGTAAATCCACAGCTAAAGAGATTGGTTTTATCGGGTATCACAGTAGCTAAAAAACTGATCGCATCACGCTGGTTTCAACCGGAAAAAATGTGCAGGAAGGTTTGGTCTCTTACATATCTCGATGTGATTTATCAAGAAATATCTACAGCAAGAATTCTGGGTCTCAACTAATCCAAAATGTCAATGTGGTTAGAAGTGGTGGAGAGAATAAAAGCTAGCTTATAATGGTAGTGTCTGGTTAGAGTGAGGGATAATGGAGGTACTATCCAAGGAGGGGTCCGGGAGGGGGGGGTTCGAGCTGGAGCATATGTGTGTAGGGTTTTAGAAAATAGGTATTAGGGGTATATCCTGTATAAGGCATTTGTATAATTGGTAATTTCGTTGGATATACACTATATACGTTAAAATATTATTATAGACTTTTTTTTGTTTTCTGTTTCTGTACTTGTCAATGATAGAAGTGCAGTTTTTAAAGTTATCCCTGAAACACATGGGCAGACTGACCTGCATTTGTTCTTTTGATGGCCAAAATATAAGTGGTGACAGTCTAACATATATTACATCTAATGTAGTATTAAATATTCTGACAACACTTGTCTTAGACATACGAAATAAATAGACAAAAAAATATAGAGGTAAATTAAGCCTCATTCTCATCAGTGTCAATGGTCTTAATTTGGCCCCATAATTACCCATGCAATCCGGATATGGCGTGAAACACAAAAAAAATATCCTAACCCTCAAAAATGGCATAATCATACTCCCATATTCAATAACAATGCACTCTTAATGGAAAAACGTCCTATAAGATTCCCTATATGGGAAGAGCAAGGCATACACTCATTAGGGGATATTTTTAATAACCAGGGTTTTTGTAGTTATGGAGAAATATGCACAAAATTTAACCTCACCGAGTCCACATGGCTTTTTTACATACAGTTACGCCTATGTTTGAGGTCTCACAGTGTTCCATTAGACATACCAGTTGAACACCACAGATACCACAAATTCTTCTATGAAAGAGATACATTGAGAGGTTTTGTATCAGGTTTTTATTATCAATTACTAACGTCCTCATATGAAACCCTCCAACTAGACTCTGTCTGGAGGAGGGATATACCAGACCTGGAAAGTGACTTTGATTGGCAAGAAGCATGGGCAAATGTCCGTCTTACATCAAGGAACCCGGACCATCAACAAATCAATCTTAACTATATTCACAGGACATACTTGACTCCTGTAAGACTGAACAGAATGGGCCTTAAACAAGACTCAAAATGCTCCCAATGTACAAATGGAGACGAAGGGACATTTATGCACATGTATTGGGACTGCCCACCAGTTAAGGCATTCTGGAAAGATGTGACCCATCAATTATCAAAACTCGTATCTTGGAATATACCAGTACACCCCTCTGTATTACTATTGAATGATGTTTTTGAGTTTGCAGTAAATCCACAGCTAAAGAGATTGGTTTTATCGGGTATCACAGTAGCTAAAAAACTGATCGCATCACGCTGGTTTCAACCGGAAAAAATGTGCAGGAAGGTTTGGTCTCTTACATATCTCGATGTGATTTATCAAGAAATATCTACAGCAAGAATTCTGGGTCTCAACTAATCCAAAATGTCAATGTGGTTAGAAGTGGTGGAGAGAATAAAAGCTAGCTTATAATGGTAGTGTCTGGTTAGAGTGAGGGATAATGGAGGTACTATCCAAGGAGGGGTCCGGGAGGGGGGGGTTCGAGCTGGAGCATATGTGTGTAGGGTTTTAGAAAATAGGTATTAGGGGTATATCCTGTATAAGGCATTTGTATAATTGGTAATTTCGTTGGATATACACTATATACGTTAAAATATTATTATAGACTTTTTTTTGTTTTCTGTTTCTGTACTTGCATGTCATTTTAGCCACCTTGTCTGTTAGTTTCATTATGCATCATTGACTGTAATGATGCAGACCTCTTTGGTTTTACCAATGTTCAGGAGTAGGCTGTTATCCCGGCACCAGCGTGCCAGTTCATCAACCTCCTCCCGGTAGGCCTTCTCGTCATTGTTAAAGATCAGCCCCACCACCACGTGTCGTCCGCAAACTTCACTATGGAGTTGGAGCTGAACCTGGCCACACAGTCATGTGTGTACAGTGAATACAGCAGGGAGCTCAGAACGCAGTAGATTGAAATAAAGGTGTTCTATTTAAATTTCAACCTGATTCAATTGGATCTTTGTTTCCATATGAAGTATCATAAAATGTATCATATGAAATATATAAATTATTAAATGTATCATAAATATATTAACAATATAGACCAGAACATTACCTCAAGTGACTTTACTTTGCAGTAACATTGAATTTGTCAACATGCTTCTCACCGCTGATAATGGGCTTTGGACTGAAGACTTCATTATGTCAATGTTTCATTTTCTTTCATTTAGGACACCTCATACATTTACTGATGTAACTCCCTGACCATGCATGCTATATTTACACATGTCGTATTGCTGGATTCAGCACAACCACACCTTTCTGAAAAAGCCCTCATCTGTGTTTCTATGACAATCCATGGCAGAGCTACTACAAAGTAAATGAGAACATTCTGCATAGATATAAATTTTTTACATTTCCGCTTATTTTAAGTATGTGTACATAGGTATATATTTCCTACATGCATAAAGATATTCACATCCAGGTTTTTCTATTAGGTTAAGTAACTGTCTGACTGCTAGCATGTCAAGTTTGAAAGCTCTTGGAGCTTGTATTATTAATCTACATGAGTTTATATGTCTCAACTCTCATACGGCCAGGCTATATTTTGGTTGTTTTTTCCTTTGGGGTTGTATAACAATATCTATCAATTTAACCATTTTTGCAGTAATTTTTTTTATACAAGAATCCATTTCATATATGGGAGACCTTAGAGATGAGGAAAAATATGCTTGTGTTTTGTTCTACCTCCGGTAGGGGTATCTCAAAAACGAAAGCCCTTTTTGACAGTTTGTCACAGCACTACAAGGAGCTAGCGGCAGCGCGTACCACTACCAACCAACTTGTGTTCAGCTGCGGTAGCAGTGGAGCGCTGCTGACTGATTATTATGTTTCGCGTTTTTAACAACCAACTACCAGATTCACTCGTCACTGTACATCACCTCTGAGCTCTGAAGTATAAACAAAGCCCATACAGTTATGAAATGCGCTGAACTAGAAAGCGTAACGTTATTATGTTTCGCATTTTTAACAACCAACTACCAGATTCACTCGTCACTGTACATCACTTCAGCTCCAGCAGCAGCAGCGGCGGTGCTCCGTTGAAGCCCTTCAATGACAGCTGCTCTCATATTTTGCGAATGCATAAACTATATCTTAAATTATGGCTATGTGTCTAATATGGCTGTTGCTTATCAATGACTTCACGACAGCCATATTAAACACTCACTGTACATCAGTGTGGAACTGTACGCTCTGTAACGTTATATGTTATTTCGCCCGTGGAGGCTGCTGAAGCGCCAGCCAGCGGGGCGACGCGGTTGTTTTTCCCCGGCTTCCGTGCGCCGCTGCCGGCTTGATCCAGCTCCAGCAGCAGCAGCGGCGGTGCTCTGTTGTAGGAAGCCCTTCAATGATAGAGCTCTCATATTTTGCGAATGCATAAACTATATCTTAAATTATGGCTATGTGTCTAATATGGCTGTCGCTTATCAATGACTTCGCGACAGCCATATTAGACACATCGCCATAATTTAAGATATAGTTTATGCATTCACAAATATGAGAGCTCTGTCATTGAAGTGGGTGGTGGCAGCATTACTAACAGTAGCGATTTTTATTGTTTTGTCATGACCAAACATAATCCCAACATAGATAGGAGGTGTACTGTATGTCAAATGTCGGTCATCATGTGGTGGAAGAGTTTAGTACAGTCACACTGAACTGGTTCGAGCAGCGCGTTGGTTCGACCAGCGCTAATGCCGCGTCTCTCAGCGGAAAAGGGCGTGTGCTAGGGCGGTCACGTGGCCGTGTGGCCAATCAGAGAAATGCTGAACGAAAAGCTGAACACAAGTTGGTTGCCTTTAATATTCACGCCCCCGGCGAGTTTCGCGCGTCATCAAAATCACGTGACTGCAATCACGTGACTGCAATCAAGCTAGCACACACACGCGTGCAAACACGTGCAACCATACACACGCGTGCAAACACGTGCACACATACACACGCGTGCAAACACGTGCAACCATACACGCGCGTGCAAACACGTGCACACATACACACGCGTGCAAACACGTGCAACCATACACACGGGTGCAAACACGTGCAACCATACACACGCGTGCAAACACGTGCACACATACACACGCGTGCCCACGCATGCACACATACACACGCGTGCAAACACGTGCAACCATACACACGCGCGCAAACACGTGCACACATACACACGCGTGCAAACACGTGCAACCATACACACGCGTGCAAACACGTGCACACATACACACGCGTGCCCACGCGTGCACACACGTTTTTTTTTTTTTTTTTTTTTTATATAAAAAAGAAATTACTGCAAAAACGAATCTGTGAGACAGGATATGGTCGATGACAGATTACTTAATTCAGGGTTTAACATGATTTGTTGAGCTTCCTCTGGTGTTGTGGTCGTGGTATTCACTGACCTTTGTGAAGTATTTTGACATGTACATGGGTACCTTAGTCATATAGTGTATCTTGTAGACCAGGCCCATTGCAAGTTGCTGTACTCTGTCGTCTACTCTAAGCCATCCTAGGTTGTCAAAGTGTGCAGGGGTGAGGTGGGTTCTAGGGGTAAGGTCAAGTAGTAGTCTGACTAGTTTGTTTTGTGATATTTGTAATCTTGTTTTTAGCGCCTTTGAGGTGCTTTGGTACCATGAGGTGCAAGCATAGTCGTAGTACCCTTGAATGAGTGCTCCTGCCAGAGTCTTCAGGGTATTCTTGTTTACCAGAGAGGAGATCCGGTACAAGAATCTAGTTCGTTGGTTGACTTTTTTTAATGCTATGTAAATACATGTTCACAACAAAGAAATGTATTTTGTTTTTAATTCTAAACGAATATGTATATTTCCCCCATGGGCTACAGGTCATATGTATTGTCATTTCACTTCTACATACATGCTATATAAATAGCCTATTGTTCAATTATGTATTGAATGATTATGCAAGCATTTGAGAGTAGCCACACCATTATACCCCAGCAAAATTATCAAAGGATTAATACTTTTTACGTGGACTTTTGGTACAGGATGGAAAGGGAATTCATCAAGGGCCCATCTAGCTGGATTTTGACAGTTGCTCACATAAAGAAAGGCTGCACCAAGTTCCTGTATTTTAAAATGTAAGGCTGCAATTCGAAACTGGCCACCGTAAATGTCCAAACCCCCCACCCCCACCCCCTCCTAATAGACAGTCTCCTCCCCACCGCATGTATATATTCTCTCCCCGCCGTATATGTATATTTCTCTCCCACCCACCCACCCACCCCCTCCTAATGTACAGTCCCCTCCCCATCTATACTCTGTCAGGATCTATGAGTAACAGTACTGTATATTTGAATACCTTATATGTCACAAATGTATCAGTACTAAATACCTATATGTCCCTATGCCATAAATGTCATGTATGTTGAGTATGTCATAAATGTCAATATGAAATGAAAATGGGGGACCCTGATGTAAACAAGACAAACGTCTTTCTCTGGTCTGCATCCCCTTAACAATTGTGTGTATTGAGCCGTACTGTATTGTACCCATTCTGCAATCTGTTAAATAAAGTTTTCATTCATTCATTCATTCATTCATTCATTCATTCATTCATTCATTCATTCATTCATTCATTCATTCATTCATAGCAGTCAATGTATTCCTACGCTTCACTGCCCCCTGGTGGAATCTTAGGGGAACAGTATACAATGAAATTTCAGGGGAGCTCCCACAGACCGTAGTACAATATATACATACATGAAACACATAACACTGTACATATAACAGAATATTTTAAATAATAAAGTGCATGATGAGCAGTAACATAGTGGTTTATCAAGTCCAGGTAAGTGCATGGTGCACGTGAGGAGACAGTCAATGAGCGTTTAACAGTCTGACTGCTTGGGGGAAAAAGCTGTTCATAAGTCTTCAACTCTGTATGTATGGACCGGTATCTCCTCCCTGAGGGAAGGAGCTGAAAAAGGTGATGTGCTGGATGAGACAGACTGGTCCTTGATAATACACTTGGAGCGGTGGAGGCAGCGGGAGGTGAAGACGGAGGTGATGTTTGTTAGAGGAGTCCCGACGATCGTGCCTGCCGCCTTCACCACCCTCTGTAGAGCCTCTTGCTCTGCCTTTGTGCAGCTGGAGAACCACACAGACTGAGTGAGAGTGGTTTTGAAAGTGGGTAGAGATTCACATTACTTTACAGCTTTGAAGGGAGCTGGATCTTTTAAGAATGTATTAATCATCTACCAAAGTGTGAATAAAAAGATATAGGTATATTTTAAGTAATCTGTCATCAACCATATCCTGTCCCCGAATACTCACAGATTCGTTCTTGCAGCAAAAAAAAAATATATATAAAAAAAAAAAAAAAAAAAAACTTGCACGCGTGGGCACGCGTGTGTATGTGTGCACGTGTTTGCACGCATGTGTATGGTTGCACGTGTTTGCACGCGTGTGTATGGTTGCACGTGTTTGCACGCGTGTGTATGTGTGCACGTGTTGAGTGCATGTTTTTGAGCATGTGTGTGCACGTGTGTGCACGCGTGTGTATGTGTGCACGTGTTGAGTGCATGTTTTTGAGCATGTGTGTGCACGTGTGTGCACGCCTCTGTATGTGTGCACGTGATGAGTGCATGTGTGTGCACGCGCAGCAGTGTGTGCACACGGTGTGCACGCGGAGCAGTGATGCGGTGAGTGGATCGTTCGCTCTGCGACTTGTTTCATCCCCCATACGTGCGTGCGTGCGTGCGTGTGCATGTGCATTCCTCAGATTTCCAGCGTTGAGCCAAATTCTCCCTCCATTGTGCTTTTAGAGTTGTCCTTCTCCGCCTGGTGCCAGCACTGAATCACTGAATAACACCTCCTCCATCTTTACCACTTTCTCCATTTTCTCGTCCTCCCCATCCTCCCCCTCTCCAAGCCAGCCAGGCCAGAAAGTCTGCCCACAGGCACGGACCCTCTTTGCAAACGCCCTCCGGCCGCCCGTCTCTCTGTTAATAGACTAATTAGCCAGAGTGAAAGTATTGGTCAACCTCTGCACCTCTCTCTTTCCATCTCTTTATCTTAACTCCTCTCGTTGTCACTAGCTCTGTTTCTCAGCAGTGCTCCATGTCCCACTATAGCGGCACGGTGGTGTAGTGGTTAACACTGATGCCTCACAGCAAGAAGGTCCAGGGTTCGAATCCCGCTTGGGGACCAGGTTTCCATGATGCCAGTTACCCAGGTGGGGTATCTCCCAGGCCTTTCTGTGTGGAGTTTGCATGTTCTCCCCGTGCTCGCAAGGGTTTCCCCCCCCGATAAGATAAACCCAATGGAAAAACATGCACAACAACAAGATCGCTAACGCTGTGGCGTCCTTGACGAAGACGGACAGGAGCACTTGGATTGGTCCCCTGGCGCGGCTCACGTGGCGCCTGTCTGCTCCCGGCTGCCCTTGGGGGGGAAGGATGACGGGATGGGTTAATCGCAGATACGCATTGTATGCATGGTTCGCATGTGTGCCAAATGATGACCTCGGAGCAGGTCCTAAATTATTATTATTATTATTATTATGGGTCTGGAGGCTGTTTTAATTGCTTTCACTTCCAATAAGAAATAGAAATTCATCAGTTTGTCACTGCCTTCGCGGCGGGCTGAGAAACACACTGGTATGAAGGGGCCACCTTGCCCCCCTTTGTGAAAACCATGTCTTCATACAGTACAACTCTGAAGCAGGGTTTTAAAGGTCAGGAGTCTGGGTTGGAAAATGGAAACAATTCAGATTGAAGCTTGGAAATGCCCCTTGGCAGGGGAACTTACTGCACGACTCGTTTGTAACTAAGTTGTTCAGCCCAAAGGTGACCAGAATGTTTAGCAAGCAACGATGTTGGACACAACATACCCAAAACAAACCCACTTATTAGGGGTGGAATGGTTCACAAAATCCACGGTTCGGTTCGTATCACGGTTTTGGGGTCGCGGTCTTCGGTTTGGTACGGTATATGTTGTTTTTTATAAAAAAAATTTAATTATTTGAAAAAATCCAGTTTTAAATGTTCTGTTATTCTCAAGGACATGGTCATGCAAAAACTGAAAGAATGAGGCAGTTTGACATCAGGCACATAATCTTGACAGTGACTGGTTAGAGCTAGGAGAGATTTTGGTACAGCAAGAGGGGCATTGCTGATTTAAACATGCTTCTCATTTATTTGGTAAAAAAAAGGTGGGGATTGTGATGTTGCCCCTCTTCAGTTTCCATTCTGTCACTGCTTGTGCTTCAGAGAGATGCTCACTTGTATGGCTCTCATAACGGGGGCGGTCTGTAAAACTGAGCTTTTCATCTCCCACTCTGAAGAAATGTAGTGGGCAGTCACAGTTAACCTGTTAAGCCCTACCCCTATTTTCTGAAAATCCGCGTAAAAATACATACCTAAGTAAATGGAAGATTGCTCCACTTCTACAAGGCTGTTACAAAGGATCAGATTAAACCGAATATATATATTTATTGATTGATATATATTGCATAGTATTTGTATATCGTTTGATATCCCTTGTATATTCCTTGTACATATACACGGAATGTCCCTTTAGCCTAGTACAGACCATAATATTTCATTCTCCTATTGGACAGCGGTCCACAGGCGCCAGGGCCTTGCCTCCAGAGTCAGGTTCAAAGCCACCGTCAAGACATGTCTGTACATGCCCGGCCTTGCCCAGGAATACGAGACAGAAATGAGGTTGGCACTAGATTGTTCGCCGTGCATATAAATATGGCGCAGGTGAATACAGAAGTAGAGTTACCCAATAAGTTGAAGCCTCACCCACGATACTCCGTGCGGTGAAGTATGGCCTGTTTGGCCCCAAGTAGAGCATTGAGACCGCGTGCGAATTAATAACAGAATTGTCAGAGTTTGGCGCTATACCGTCGAGTGCGACATATTTCTATTAAGTCAGTAACAGTCTATTTGTGTATAGTGTATCGTGCGGCTAAAGTTCTACAGTGACCAGCATCACCAACGCTTCCTCGTACCAGCTAGAGTGCTTATCCAGGCTGGGCTGCTTTCATGGCGCTTTCACCCGAGGAGACCTAGACGAGAACCGTGTGGACATGTACACTGGATTAATCTACCCGACGACTACATAGCCCTTTGCGGCTGGATTATATTTGTTTTGGTCCTGTGATTTATGGAGCGGAGAATCGCCGACGCCTACACGTGTGGGATTTACCCTGTGAGGAGCCACGTCGAGTCTGCGCCTCAGAGAGCCTGAGGCTGGCTAGCTTTCTTCACTGTGGAGCTACAGTCTACGGAGAACAGCTGTATTCGTCTGTGGATCAAGAGACTATTGCACCGTCTCCTGTACTTGGAGTCTCCTTAGTCATCGTTGACCAGACTCTCTACTACCGACAGATCCTCTACCCCTGCTGGCTTACAACCGGGGGGACCCTTCCAGTATCTCCCGCTATATATTACTAGTGTACCATAGATATAATTCCCTAAGATTCAGGTTGTATAATTACCTCCTGCGTAACCAGAGAATGGACATTCATTATTGATTTGCCTACGCACATTCCTTTGCCTTATAAGCGCATCCAAGTAAAATAGAAAAGTATATTATGTACCTTTTGCTGCAATAAATACTTAATTACCACTTTGTGTGGAACCGATTCATTGTGGGAAGTGTTCATCATATTTATATATCATGTACTGTATGGCCAGTAATTAAAGTACATAAAGCGGTAGTGGTTTAATGATACCATACTTATCAATACAGTCAGGGAATTGTACCCCTCAGTTACAATTGGTCCTTCGAGCCGGAGGGTAACTAGTGTAATATTAATATAGTGGTATTAATATTGACATGGCCTATGATGAACACTCCACAAAACGGTTCTCCTAAAGTAGATCGCCCGCAGCGTAGACGGCAGACACCTCAGTACTTAGAGGATTACGTTGCCAATATACTACCTAGCTTTCTACAGACGGTAAACGCGGAAAAAGTAGATAGTAAAATTATGTCCGACCCTATCGACCAGGCTACCCCGCCAATAGAGGCCCTAGTGGGTTCTAACGTAACTGACCAAGCTCACGGTAGGGACCAGGAGGGACCCGACATGACTTTACCCCCCGCCAAGACCGAAGAAGTAGTCCCCGGAGAGCTCCAGGATAAAGACAGCTCTCCAGGGATGGAACTCTACCCGCTACAAGAAGAGGAGAGCACCCCGGAGATGGATCTCCAGGACTCGCCACAGGAGAACAGATCTCCAACGAGTACTGCCAGGGGCGGATCACCTCAACCAGTGTCTTCCCCCAGCGAGGCGGACAAGATGCTGGCACAGGCATTCCTCGCCAGCCTAGCAGCCTCAACAGAGCGCGATCGACTCCAAGCACAGACGCTTAGTGAGCGCGAACATTCTTCCATGGAAAGAGAACGCCTTCAGGCGCAGCAACGGAGCGACGAAGATCGTATACGTCTAGAGATTAGACGCCTTCAGACGGAAGAGAATATGGTAAGGGACCGGGCCGAAGCCCAGCGCGCCGCCGCCGAAGCCCAGCGCGCCGCTGCCGGTGCCCAAAGAGAAGCAGAGCGCAACCTCGCTCTCACCAAGCGCGAAGCCGAGCGCGACCGATTACAAGCGCAGATAATGGAGCAGCTGATCACCAGGGCAACACCCCCTCCCTCCGCACGGGGTTCCAGGGCCTCGTCAAGACAAGGGTCAAGGGCACCCTCCCCTACCCGATCAAGCGACCCTGAGCCCGACCACCAGAGAGAGCCTATACCCCCCTCCGAACCCCTTCCCCGACCGGTCCAAGTGAGACCCAGCTACAAGGAAGAAACGGTCTACACCGCGGAGAGGCTAAATAGACGACTACAGGATCTAGAGGACCTGCCAGAGGAAGAAGAAGAGGGAGAGGAGGAGAGTCAAGCCCGACAGCAGCACAGTACTCCACAGGACCAGGAGGTCCAGTACAGCCCAGGCTCTACCCCCGCGGCTCTGCGCTACAGACCCCCGACTCAATTCACGGGTGAGCTTGACGCACGACCAGCCCCGAGGAACAGCACCTGGATACGCGGGCCATGGTACCCAGCAGGTACCAGCCCACCAAGAGGCGTAAGAGGAGACTCGCCTAGGAGGCCTCTCTTCCAACGCTCACCGATGTGCCAGCCATCCATGGCATCATACATTGGCACACCGACGTTTCCGGACTTCACCCACGAGAACAGAGCACAGTACACGGAGCTACGAATGTGCTTAGAGACAATGATGTCCGATGTAGCTGATGAACCGTACAAGTATGCTATCCTACTGAAGCACCTCAAGGTGCCCCGAGCGCACAATATAGCGCTGGCCTATGCCACCTCTACTACCCCATACACAGCGGCTCTAGCAGCACTCGACCAAAGATATGGACGCATATGGGACTACGTAATACAAGAGATAAGGCATATTGACCGCCTACCCCCAGCCACAGACAATCGCTCACTAGATGACCTGTCTATCAAGGTACAATCCCTGGTAGGGATGCTGGGGGCGCAAAGAGAAAAGGGTATGCACGAACTGTACGCAAACTCTAATGTCGAGAGGATTTTAGAGAAGCTTCCGCCCGCCCGACAAGAGCGCTTCAGGCGGCAAAGAGACCACCGTGATCCTAACGGTCCCGAGCCATCCCTCCTAGACCTAGCCGACTTCCTGGCGAGAGACGTCAACAGCCTACGGTTGGATACGTTCATGCGGAGCACCCCAAGCTCCAGAGAGGGACCTAGGAGAGCAAACGATGGCCGCAGATTGGTGACCGTCATGCACCAATCAGAATCAGTACCGAGCAGCAAGAACCACAGTACCCCCTCGATGAAAGAGAAGTGGAAGATGGTGTGCCCGTACTGCGAAAAGGAACACTGGTTGTCACAATGTGACACATTCAAGAAGATGACCGCCGACGAGGTGAGTCAATGGATAAAGTCCAACCGACGCTGTTACCGATGTGCGCGCAGTCACATGGCAGCCGATTGCCGCTTAAAGAAGAGGTGTAGTCGGTGTGACGGAGCCCACCTAGATGTCCTACACGACAGTAACAGAAGAAAGCCTGCACCCTCCAGCAGCACAAAGGCAAGTGTTATGTACATTGACCCCGCCAGCAGCGGGGGCGCCCGGGTGCTCTTAAAGGTGGTCCGCGTAACACTGAGTTACCAAGACAAGGTCATGGACACTTACGCCGTCCTTGACGACGGGTCAGAGAAGACCCTTCTCCTCGCGTCCGCTGCGGCCCAGCTGGGGCTGCGGGGGAGCGAAAACCACATGATGATTCGGACAATAAGAAGAGATCTAAAGACGATAAAGGGCGAGAATGTCTCCTTCACTATCGCAGCAAGCGGGCAGCCAGAGAGACGGTATAGGATTACTAACGCTTTCACCAGCCAAGAAATAGGCCTGTCGCAGTACACCTACCCCATCGCCAAGCTGATGGATAAATATGTGCACCTGCGTCAACTACCTATACCGCTCATAGACGGTGCCACCCCGACCCTGCTGATAGGCTCCGACCATGCAGACCTCATCGTCCCGATAGACCGGGTCCACACAGGGCCCAGAGGCTGTCCTGCAGCAGTCGAGACCCGCCTAGGATGGACATTACAAGGCCCCCTCGCTAGGTCTCTTAACCGAACAGCAGCCACTAACTGCCTCCACTCCAAAGTGACAGAAGAAGACACCACCCTCCTACAGCATGTCGAGAGGCTATGGACACTAGAGACAATGCCCTTTAAGAACGAAAAGAAAGACATTCGTTCCAAGGAAGACATTTACGCTATAGCCCTCCTCGAGCAGGGGACAAAGAGAGTCAAAGTCAACGGAGTGATGAGATACGCAACTCCACTCCTGAGGCGAGAGGGTATGCCTACCTTCCACGCCCCAAAAGAAGCGACGGAGCGGTATCTATTGAACACAGAGCGACGCCTAGCCAGAGACCCCGCTCAAGAGACGGTGTACCGCGCTGAGATTAACAAGCTAATCACAGCGGGACACATAAAGAAAATTGACATTAAAGAGGCCGATCAGACGACCGAATCATGGTACGTGCCGCACCACAAAGTCCACCACAACGGCAAGGATCGTATTGTGTTCAACTGCAGCTACCAGATCGGATCACAAAATCTGAATAAAGAGCTCTTGCCCGGCCCAACACTCGGCCCCTCTCTACTAGGCGTGATATACGTTTCCGCCAAGACAAGGTGGCCATCAGCGGCGACATCAAAGGGATGTTCCTGCAGGTGAGACTAGTGGAGGAGGACAAGCCCCTGCTGCGGTTCCTATGGAGAGAGAGGATCGGGGATGAGCGACCAGCCATCTATCAATGGGAAGTCCTCCCTTTCGGAACCACATGCAGCCCATGCTGTGCTACGTTTGCACTGCAAAAACACGTCGCAGAGGACCCAGCAGCTGATGAAGAGGTCCGACAAAGTGTAGGAAATAGTTTCTACGTGGACAACTGTCTGCAAAGCGTCTCGACGCCAGAAGAAGCCGAGGCCCTTCTACTCAAGCTCCGCGCCTCCCTGATCAAAGGCGGCTTTGATCTCAGGCAGTGGGCCAGCAGCGACCCGCAAGTATTGCGCAGCCTCTCCCCCGAGGACAAGGCAGCAAGCAGCAAGACCTGGATGGCGACCATCCCAGGAGAAGCCCAAGAAATGACATTAGGACTAGTCTGGCGCTTCAAAACAGACTCGCTCCATTATAAACACACACCCCTGACCAAGGAGCAGGGAAGGTCGACTGCACTACCGACCACCAGACGGAGTGTATACAGAACACTCGCCAGACAATATGACCCGTTGGGATGTATTCTACCTTACACCACCAGGGCAAAGATGATTGTAAGAGCGTTATGGGACAAGGACCAGGGCTGGGACGACCCCATACCCGAACACCTTGCATCCACATGGAGAGAGTGGGAGACGGAACTCAGCTCACTCCCAGGTGTCAACATACGCAGCAGCTACTTCCCACCCACAGTGAGGCCGGAGACGTGCCAGATGGACCTGCACGTCTTCAGCGACGCCTCCGAAGTAGCCTACGGTTCGGTGGCCTACTTGCGTGCCCGAGAGGAGGGAGGAGAAATACATACTGCTTTCATCCTGGCTCGCTCAAGAATAGCCCCACGAAAGCAACAATCTATCCCGCGTCTAGAGCTCTGCGCAGCCCTAGCAGGAGCGCAACTCGCCACGTTAATCCAACGTGAACTCACCATTCCGGTGCAAAGAACAATCTTGTGGTCAGACTCCACGACAGTACTCACATGGATCCGGTCTGATTCGTGCAGATACAAGGTCTTCGTGGGAGTCAGAGTCACAGAGATTCAAGATTTAACAGAAGTAGCAAGCTGGAGGTATGTGGACACAAAACACAACCCAGCTGACGTCATCACCCGGGGAATGTCCCTGGATGACCTCACCCGTCACAACCTATACAGTGACGGGCCAGAGTTCCTCAAGCTCCCGGAAGAAGAGTGGCCTACACCCACCCCACGGGAAGCGAGTAAAGAGGAGGCCGAAAACAAGAAATCTATGTTCTGTGGATTGAACACACTCGTCTCCACAGACCCCGACATAGACGATTGCCTCACCCTAGAGAGTGCGCAGCTAAAGACATTCCTGTGGCACCACCCAGAGGTTCAGCTCACTACTGACATTACAGCAGCTGACTACGAAGAAGCAGAACTTCTTCTCCTACAACGAGCCCAGAGAGACTCGTTCCCCGATAAGCTAGACTGTCTACAGGGAGCAAAGCCCGTCCCATCAGACAGCAGACTGCTCCACCTAGCCCCCGAGAGCGACGCCCATGGTCTCATCAGAGTGGGTGGTCGTCTGCGGAGAGCTCCAGACTTACCGGATGACGTCAAGTACCCGATAGTCTTAAACAGCCGACACAAGGTCACAGAGCTGATCATAAAGAAATACGACGAGGATGTGCATCACGCCGGGGCAGAGAGAGTCTTCGCGGAGATCAGACGTCGTTATTGGATACTGCAAGGGAGAGAAGCAGTGCGGCGCTTCCAGCGAACCTGTCTAGACTGTCGTAAGTGGCGAGCGCAGCCCAGTATACCCCGGATGGCTGACCTACCTCCCTGTCGCCTCCGACTCGGCGACAAGCCTTTTCACTCCACCGGTATGGACTGTTTCGGCCCGCTGTATATAAAGAAAGGAAGAGGAACCGAGAAGCGGTGGGGTATTGTATTCAAATGCATGACCACCCGAGCGATGCATATAGAACTCCTTCCAACCATGAGCACAGACTCATTCCTTATGGCCTTCCGAAGATTCACATCGCGGAAAGGCAAACCGTCTATATTATTGTCTGATCACGGGACAAACTTCAAAGGCGGAGAAAGAGAGCTGAGAGAGAGCTTCCAAGCTATGGGCCCAGAACTTAAGACCCACCTCGCTCCATCCCAGATTGACTTCCAGTTTAATCCCCCGAACGCACCTCACTTCGGTGGAACTTGGGAACGAGAAGTACGTTCAATAAAGACAGCCCTGTACGCCGTGCTTGGGGCCCAGACCGTGGCGGAAGAAGTCCTAATGACAGTCCTCACGGAGATCGAGGGAGTATTGAACTCAAAGCCCCTCAGTTACGTCTCAAGTGATGTAGCAGATGTCGACCCAGTCACCCCCAACACACTCTTGATGGGGCGGCTGGACCCCGCGCTACCACAGACAATGTACAGGCCTGAAGAAGCGAACGGCCGAAGAATGTGGAGGTACAGTCAAGTATTGGCTGACAAGTTTTGGAACAGCTTCCTACTCCACTATCTACCGTCTCTACAGACCCGCCAGAAATGGGTGAAAGAGAGAGACAATTTGACAGAAGGAACAGTCGTCATGATTATCGACCAGTCACTACCCCGAGCTATGTGGCCGGCTGGCCGCGTAAGCAAAGTGATCACCGGTGCCGACGGAAAGGTCCGAGCAGCCGAAGTGCTCGTCCAAGGACGGATCTACACCCGACCCGTGGCGAGGCTAATAGAACTGCCAAGGCTCCCCGATACTATCGATGACGACCATGACCCATGACTTTGTGAACTGCCCGACCCCTCACAACAGACATTGAGTAGTGGACAGTGCGGTTAATCTGTCTCTGTTTAGCTAATTAGGTGGGACTAATTAGGAGGCGGCTGTTACAAAGGATCAGATTAAACCGAATATATATATTTATTGATTGATATATATTGCATAGTATTTGTATATCGTTTGATATCCCTTGTATATTCCTTGTACATATACACGGAATGTCCCTTTAGCCTAGTACAGACCATAATATTTCATTCTCCTATTGGACAGCGGTCCACAGGCGCCAGGGCCTTGCCTCCAGAGTCAGGTTCAAAGCCACCGTCAAGACATGTCTGTACATGCCCGGCCTTGCCCAGGAATACGAGACAGAAATGAGGTTGGCACTAGATTGTTCGCCGTGCATATAAATATGGCGCAGGTGAATACAGAAGTAGAGTTACCCAATAAGTTGAAGCCTCACCCACGATACTCCGTGCGGTGAAGTATGGCCTGTTTGGCCCCAAGTAGAGCATTGAGACCGCGTGCGAATTAATAACTGAATTGTCAGAGTTTGGCGCTATACCGTCGAGTGCGACATATTTCTATTAAGTCAGTAATAGTCTATTTGTGTATAGTGTATCGTGCGGCTAAAGTTCTACAGTGACCAGCATCACCAACGCTTCCTCGTACCAGCTAGAGTGCTTATCCAGGCTGGGCTGCTTTCATGGCGCTTTCACCCGAGGAGACCTAGACGAGAACCGTGTGGACATGTACACTGGATTAATCTACCCGACGACTACATAGCCCTTTGCGGCTGGATTATATTTGTTTTGGTCCTGTGATTTATGGAGCGGAGAATCGCCGACGCCTACACGTGTGGGATTTACCCTGTGAGGAGCCACGTCGAGTCTGCGCCTCAGAGAGCCTGAGGCCGGCTAGCTTTCTTCACTGTGGAGCTACAGTCTACGGAGAACAGCTGTATTCGTCTGTGGATCAAGAGACTATTGCACCGTCTCCTGTACTTGGAGTCTCCTTAGTCATCGTTGACCAGACTCTCTACTACCGACAGATCCTCTACCCCTGCTGGCTTACAACCGGGGGGACCCTTCCAGTATCTCCCGCTATATATTACTAGTGTACCATAGATATAATTCCCTAAGATTCAGGTTGTATAATTACCTCCTGCGTAACCAGAGAATGGACATTCATTATTGATTTGCCTACGCACATTCCTTTGCCTTATAAGCGCATCCAAGTAAAATATAGAAGTATATTATGTACCTTTTGCTGCAATAAATACTTAATTACCACTTTGTGTGGAACCGATTCATTGTGGGAAGTGTTCATCATATTTATATATCATGTACTGTATGGCCAGTAATTAAAGTACATAAAGCGGTAGTGGTTTAATGATACCATACTTATCAATACAGTCAGGGAATTGTACCCCTCAGTTACAAAGGCCATTTGCATGTTCTTGGTATCTAGGGACATCTATGGATCTCAGGGAATGTATCTTTGACAGTGAATAACACCATGCTAAAAATGACCAGACATGAAAAACTGAGCTCGTTCAGCACTGTCTTGAGATCACGTGTACAAAAAAATCTAAGGAAATTAATAAAGGGAAGATGATTAAACAGAAGGTTGTGTAGATACAGTACTGAATTCTGCCACATGCAATTTGAAATATTATTATAGAATATAGAATATCAGGCCGATAAATGACCTTATTATAGCCAACTTGCACATCTATGGATCGTGCCAAATCTACTCTTTCCAATGCCAGAGTTCAATTTGGATTTAGTATCACCATATGTGCAGGAAGAACCGAGAATGAAATCTACTGTATGTACAGTTCCATTCTAATAATGGATATGGCGTCGCCATTTTTAATCCATTTGCGGATTGTTGCTAAATGTTCACAGAAGGTAGACACATTAACTGCGATCCAATCTATGCCAATAATGTTCAGTTTTGTGGTAGATAATCCCGAGAAATAAGAGAAATAAAAAATTATAATCAGGAAGTAATTTGCTTGCAGGAAGCTGGAATCGGCTGGGAAAGGTAGTTTTCAACGCTCATTGAGAGATCTGGATGCCCTCTACTCATATGACTACAACTGGTGACGAGCCGCTAATTAAAAATGGCGGATATTTGCTAAATTATAAAGACATTCCATGAACTAAAATCTCACTAATAACACTTTAACCTATTGGTAAACAAACGTATTGTTGAAAATATACACTATGACTGCTGTTTTGACAGGATTATGGTCTTTACTCTTGGATTCATTTGATAAAAAAAACGCAACATTATGTCATACAGTCTAGAAAGATTGATTTATGATGTGATGTCATTTGCAGTCTGCCGATGGACCGCTCGGGCTAAAGAGGTTAAGTAACTTTCAGTAGCCCTGGAGGTCCATCCATCTGTAGTAAGAGCTACGGAAGCTGTGTTGGACAATTCTTTGACAATTCTGCGTCGTGTCTCTTCATAAAGTTCGGGAATTACCATGTTGCTGAAGTGTCGGCGAGAGGTGATATTAAACTGCGGCTCGAGTACTTTAATCATATGCTGAAATCCCGCATCCTACACGACTGCGTAAGGCTGCATATCTTTAGCTATAAAACCCCCCAGTGCCTTCGTTATGGCTTTTGCTTCTGACTTTTCACTGAGTGACTGTTTAAATGCTGCAGGGAGGAGTTGTTGTTGTTATTTCTTACCCGACTCTCTCTTCCTTGCGTTGTCGATGGACACACTAGGGTGATGTCTCCGTAAATGGGACAACATATTGGAAGTGTTGCCGCTAGTATAAGCAACATGCGCTGCACAATGCCTGCACGCAGTCGCAGTTTTATCAACTACTTTCTTACCGTCATCATCATAGGTAATACTAAAACCGTAATGCTCCCACACAGCAGAACGAAATTATGCTGGCGGATCCTCTAACTGTTGGCGCTTCACCTCTCCCGCCTCCGTAGCCAAATGAAGAACATTTTTTATAAATGCACTGGCACTCCCCTGAACCGAACAATACACACATGCCCCGAACCGGGGAGGTCGTACCGAACGGTTTACGGTTCGAATGGGTACCGTTCCACCCCTACCACTTATCTAAAACCTTATTTAACCAGGCCTTGACACAACATACCAAAAACAAACATTGGGACACTTTTCTAAAAGCATACAATATCTGTCGTTAACACATCCACCGCCGGAAACGGTTTAAAACGTTATTGCCCGCCATGCTTTGACCGCCAGACCACGCTGTACAGCGATATTGAGATCAATATTTAATTTTTTCGCCATGGCATTCATAATTCATATATACACCTCCGGTGCTGAAGCTGGACCTTACGGCTCAATACAACGACGGCTCAATACCGCCGCCTGGTGGATGGTCGGGCGAGTTACACTGGTAAACAGGATATGGCTGCTGTGCGTCGATTAAATTCATCCGGCCGTCAGATATTGTCGCAAGGCTCCCGACAGACACTATAGTACATATCGATCGCTTTATAAACTTAATAATCGATATGATTTCGGCATTTATTGCGACATACAAACCGGAAATGGACCTAGGCGATCGACGTCCTATACCTGGGATCGTTCGCCGCCAGTCTCATTGACGCACGGTAAGAGGACGCTGACGCAATTTTCAGCCAATTGTTCATTCATTTCACTGCAAACCGATCTGATCAATATATCACCCATACTACATAAAGTATTTACTGACGATCACAGAATTATAAACGACCCCCCCCCCTTTCATCCGCGCATGATGACGCATAACGTATAGGATCGTATACAGTTGAATTTTTTAATATAGCGTGTATCGGGAATAAACGGCAATTGATCATCTATATATGCGTTTATGCCTATAACTCACGTTCTATGAATTACTGCAGAAAACGATAAAAACATACTTAAATTCTAGAAGGTATTTTTGTATGAATCTATGAATGAAAAAGTATAACGTTCCTACATCCTGAACGATAGATAATCGATGTTGAATGGGCCATAGTAATGTCAATTTAGCAATACAATTTAAAAAGTTATAGCCCTGCAAAGAAGGTGAACATCTCCATAGGCTTAGAGTGGTGGCAGACTGGCTATATTGATGAATATAACCGTGGCAGGGAATGTGTTAAGGATTCACTCACTAAGATGTTCAATCATTTGAAATCATGGCCATGTTGACTCAACCACTTCCACTTTCCTGGAATAAGCATGTCATTTGTTGGTTGAGTCTACTGTACCTGGTCCTCATCCAATCAACATTGTTGATTCAACCTTTAAATTACATGCTTATTCAACATATGTGTACAGGGTCAAGTCTATATAGTCCTCGTTTTTTCTTTTTAAATCTTAGTTTATGTCTTAACTCTGTTACCTCCACCAGGTCTGCGCAGGAGCGACCTGCTCCATTTCCTTTAACGTCTGTCTTTCCTTCATACGCACATCAACACTCCTGGTTCCCTCATACTATAGCCCTGTTGTTGATAATACCGTACTTTCCAGTTTCAAGCTATTAGAATACACAGCGTATGGACACAAATGGACAGACAGACAGACAGACAGACAGACAGACAGACAGACAGACAGACAGACAGACAGACAGACAGACAGACAGACAGACAGACAGACAGACAGACAGACAGACAGACAGACAGACAGACAGACAGACAGACAGACAGACAGAGCAGTATTGCTGGTGAACCAGTTGTAAGACATTATGCGCTGCTATCCTCTCCTAGCGGCACATTCACACAGTGTAGTGCCTGCATGCGGTGTGTTAACAGCATGATATGAATAGCACAGCCCATGTCTGGTTGCATGGCGGGGGGTCTATTGTGATCAAACATACTGTGAGTGGAAACAGACACCCTTTGTTTTCCCTCAAGATACTGTCACCAAGTTTCACCTGTAAGACGTGAGAAACCAACCCACACATGCATAGTTTTTTTATACAATGAGTTGTTGTTGCAGAAAATGTGAAATAATGTACTTAGCGCATTTTCTGCAGTTCAGCTGTGAAGAACCCTCCCTACTGACACACGCCATTCACAATTGCAGCCACAATCAACGTAGAAAATACGAAAGCGGCCCTTGACTCCTATGAGTGTGTGAAAAAGGGGCTGTGTACAAAATGGCGTCTTGCTCATAAACATTCTCTTTTCCACCTAAATGATTCACTGACATATGTTTCTGATGAAAAACAAGACATGCAATTGCTGGATCTTAATTCATATTTGATCTGTAACGCCTAGTTTGACAGTTTGATCTGAATTTTGTGAGCCAGACAGTTCAGGAGTGCGAGAGCGTTGCGGAGCAGCAGCCCATTGCATTTAAAACTACAGACACAGGAACAGCCTGTCGAGAACAGGACTGAAACAGAGGGGTATAGAGGCTGCTAGAATGAGAACAGGACTGAAACAGAGGGGTATAGAGGCTGCTAGAATGAGAACAGGACTGAAACAGAGAGGTATAGAGGCTGCTAGAATGAGAACAGGACTGAAACAGAGAGGTATAGAGGATGCTAGAATGAGAACAGGATTGAAACAGGGAGGTATAGAGGCTGCTAGAATGCATAATCTAAGTGTTGGGGACCTCAGATACCTATATTAACTTTTAAAATAAATTATGGGACCTTTTTTTCACACAAAGTTTTGCTCCTAGTTTGATCCAAAACTCTGTGTGTAATGAATGTTTTAATTAATATTTTGTACACATAAAGAAGGCGTGGATTTTATAGCCTAGAAAACCTGTTTACTAATTGTGCCGCTTATTACCACCATGTCAAGAGCGCACAAAAACACTAATGTTGGGTAAATTAATTTGGGATGCTGGCGTCCCAACCAGTAGGGGTTAACTACTTCTCAGATGAGTTGATTTATCTTTATCTTTTTATCTTTATCTATTTTAGTTTATTCGTCTGAGGAGATGATATTACACACAGTCATTATTTCCTCCTGTACTGGGAAAGTTCTTATATGTCTGGAAAGTAGAATAAAGTTCACCCATCAATTCTGAGAATAAATGTGTCTCCTTGCAATAAAATACGAGGTATGAAACGTTACCAAGTGCTGCCTTGTTATCTAATTAAGGCCTTCACGGGCATATTCGCCTGGAAATACCAGCTCAAATAATTGGTGTAGACAGGCCACAGGAATTATGATATGCTGACGTAATTCTGCAGCATTGCATCTTTCCAATTCAGCTATAGCTTGATCATTTGAATTCCAGTGCCACTAGTCAGGATGCATCTTGCCCAAGGCATAGCAGGAGTCACATGGCATGTGAACAGCTGACCATCAGCAACAAATGGAAAAATGTAATTCTCTCCCATGGAGCTGGAAAAAGACTAGTTATAGGATCACGCCGACATTATGGGAAATGTGCTTACCGCCTTCTCCATAGTCAGACAAGCAGATAGATACCAATTTCCTCTCTGTGCATTCAGTGGAAAGCTATGTGGCGACAACCTAGCCTAGCTTAGCACAAATGAATGGCTGCGGATACAGACCAGCTAGCCTAGCTGTTGGCCAAAAACACCTCTCCCAGAGTTTTAAACTGGGCTAGTGGTCTGTTACCGCTGATTGATTGATTGATTGATTGAAAACTTTATTAACAGATTGCAGAATGGGTACAGTACAGTACAGCTCAATACATACAATTGTTAAGGGGATGCAGACCAGAGAAAGACTTTCGTCTTGTTTACAACAGAGGGGTGTTGAGGGCACAGCACTTGACTGGTTCTCCTCCTACCTCACTGACAGACACCAATTCATCTCCCTCTCCGGCCACACCTCCTCCCCCTCCCCAGTCACACAGGGGGTCCCCCAAGGCTCAGTCCTTGGCCCCCTGCTCTTCATCTGCTACATTCTCCCCCTTGGTCACATCATCCGTAAATACCACCTCAACTTCCACTGTTACGCTGACGACACCCAAATCTACATCAGTACACAATCCCCCCACAGCCCACCCCTCAGTCACATCGAATCATGCATCACCGAACTCCAAACTTGGATGACCCACAACTTCCTCAAACTGAACAGTGACAAGACTGAACTTCTCATCATTGGCACCAAAACCACCCTCACCAGATCCGGACCCATCACACTCACCATCAACGACTCCACCATCACCCCCTCCCCCCTAGTCCGCAACCTTGGTGTCTTCCTTGACCCCACCCTCTCACTTGACCCCCACGTCCGCTCCATCGTAAAAATATCCTACTTTCACCTCCGCAACATCGCAAAAATCCGTCACTGCCTCTCCCCCCCCCGCTGCTGAATCCCTCATTCACGCCTTCATCTCCTCCCGCCTGGACTACTGCAACTCCCTCCTCACTGGTATCACCTCCCGCTCCCTCCATAAACTGCAAATGGTCCAAAACTCAGCCGCCCGCCTCCTCACTAACACCCGGTCCCGCGAACACATCACTCCTGTCCTCCACTCCCTCCACTGGCTCCCGATCAAACACCGCATTAACTTTAAAACACTACTCCTCACCTTCAAAGCCCTCCACAGCCTGGCCCCCCCCTACCTGACTGATCTCCTTCTCCCCTACCGCCCCACCCGTTCCCTCCGGTCCTCCTCCACTGCCTCCCTCACTGTCCCGACATCCAAGCTTAAAAACTTCGGAGATCGGGCCTTCTCTCGCACTGCACCCCGACTCTGAAACTCCCTCCCCCAGTCCATCAGAGACTCCCCTACACTCTCCACCTTCAAAGCTCGCCTCAAAACCCACCTGTTCTCCCATGCCTTCAACCCCCCCCCACCCCTAAACCCCCCCCTCCCCTCCAACCTGATTGATATCTGTCTCCAGTCTTTTTTGTGCTATCAGGCTGTCTCCCCTGTTCCCCCCATGGTCTCATGTTCCCTTTGTTTTTGTTTCTTTGTTGTTTTTGTTTTTGTTTCTTTGCTTTAATTTCTTTGTTTGTACCCCTGCTCCCGACTACTGTCAGCGACTTCGGGTTATTGAGAAGCGCTATATAAATTAAATTAATTATTATTATTATTATTTACATCAGGGTCCCCCATTTTCAATTCATCGTAACATATATGACATACATGACATACAGATAGACAGTACTGCTACATCTATACATTTATGACATACCAGATTTGCAATTACAGTACTGTTTGTGATACAAAAGAGTCCAGAAAAAAGAGTATATACATTTGACGTAGAAACTGTACATTGGATTGGGTAGGTGGGGGTGGGGGGGGACTGTACATTGGAGGTGGTTGGGGGGGGGGGGTGGGTAGGAGTGGGGGGGGAGGTTGGGTAGGAGGGGTGGGTGGGGGACACTGTATAACTGTACAAACAAAACTGTACATTGGATTATTGACAAGACCATACTTGGTAATTTACTGTACATTGGAGGGGGTTGTGTTCGGACATTTACAGGGGCCAGTTTCGAGTTGCAGTCTCCCTTAGGTGTTTTTTGAGAGTGTTTTTGAAAGTGGGTAGTGATTCACATTCCTTTACAGCTGTGGGTAGGGCGTTCCACATTGATGTGGCATAATTGCGAAACGTGTTTAGTCCCTTGTTTGAGCCGAATCTGGGTTTAACATGATTTGTGGAGCTCCCTCTGGTGTTGTGATCGTGGTATTCACTGACCTTTGGGAAGTATTTTGACATGCACATGGGTACCTTGGTCGTGTAGTGTATCTTGTAGACCAGGCCCATTGCAAGTTGCTGTACTCTGTCGTCTACTCTAAGCCATCCTAGGTTGTCAAAGTGGGCAGGGGTGAGGTGGGTTCTAGGAGTAAGGTCAAGCAGTAGTCTGACCAGTTTGTTTTGAGATGTTTGTAATTTTGTTTTTAGCGCCTTTGAGGTGCTTTGGTACCATGAGGTGCAAGCATAGTCGTAGTACCCTTGAATGAGTGCTCCTGCTAGAGTCTTCAGGGTATTCTTGTTTACCAGTGAGGAGATCCGAAACAAGAATCGAGTTTGTTCGCTTCCATTCATTTGTGCTAAGCTAGGCTAGCTCGCAACCAGATAGCTTTCTACTGAACGCACAGAGAGCAAATTGGTATCTATCTTCTTGTCTGACTATGCTTGATGCTCAGTGTTACAGCATGAGATGCTTCTATCCATTGTCAAAATCCACATACCAACTTCTACAGAGGGTAAGCATGTCCCCTCGCAAGATCAAAACAAGATAAAACATCTCTAATCAAGATGAGGACTATATCTCTATGGAAAATGTGAAAGAATTGATGGATCAACAGAAATTATTCTATGTGGAAATGCTTAACAGGCAAGAGTCAAACTTCATGTCCTTCACCAAGCTGATCATGGAATCTACAACCACTAGAATTTATGGCATTATGAAAGAGGTACATGAGGTCAGGTCCAGCCTTCAGTTCTCTCAAGCCCAAATTGATGACTTGAGAGTGATGGAGAAGAAACTTGGCTCATTTGAATCACAGCTCCAGTCATTCCAGTCCCTGCCCACTCAGTGTATGACCCCGGAAAGCAAAGACATCATATCCAAAATGGACTATCTGGAAAATCAGAGTCGAAGAAACAATGTAATTATTGATGGTCTGACTCAGGAAAATGTGTATGAGTCCTGGTCAGATACTGAGCAGATGGTCAGAAAATTCCTAAAAAACAAACTGAAAATGTATCCAAAGTCTATCGAAATCGAAAGAGCCCACCTCACTGGGAGTGTGAAACAGAACACTGATAAAGCAAGACCAATTGTTGTGAAACTCCTGAGGTTCAAGGATAAAGACCTCATACTTGCCAAGGCGAGAGCTCACCTCAAGAACACCTTCATTTATGTAAATGAGGACTTCTCTGACTTGTTAAGGAAGAAGAGAGCTGACCTCATTCCAGCAATGAAACAGGCAAGGGGTGAAGGAAAGTATGCCGTCATTAACTATGACAGACTGGTTATCAAACCACGAAAGCCTCAAGGGCTGATTCCAACCACACAACACGAGTGAAAGTCAGTGGGAACCTACTATGCTATGATGGCCCCTTTTAATGAATTTCCTCTACCTATCTAGCATGTCATCTTCCTCACACAACCAACTTGGCGCTCATCTCCAAACCTTCCCTATATCTGATTACTTCAGCGTGAACGAATTCAATTCCACTGTTGACCCTCAAAACACTAGGAGTGACTTTTCCCTCATTCATATCAATATCCGCAGCCTGCCAAAAAACTATGATACTTTATGCCTTTGTTTGACTAACCTTGACTTCTCTTTTAGTGTAATAGGGCTTACTGAAACATGGCTGTCTAAAGACAATGCTGATTTGTATGAATTCAATAACTATAAGCATATTCATAGATGCAGAGAAGGCCAAAAGGGTGGGGGTGTTTCTCTATATCTCAATCCGAACATGGTGTATAAAGAAAGGCATGACATATAATATACATATAATGGTAGTGTCTGGTTAGGAGCGAGGGATAATGGATGGATTATCCAATGGGGGGTCCGGGAGGGGGGGGGGGTACGAGCTAGAGCATATGTGTGTAGGGTATTAGATAGCAGGTATTGGGGGTATATCCTGTATAAGACATTTAACTATATGGTGATTTCATTGGATGTGCACTGTTAATAATGCTTGTATATCTTATCGTGTGTTGTCATGTTTGTTTATATGTTTGTTTAAAAAATAATACAAAAAAAAAAATACAAAAAAAAAAGAAAAGGCATGACATCGAAAAGTATTTAACCCTTTTTGCTGAGGCTGTGTTTGTTGAAACCCACCAGGCCATTATTGCATGTATTTATAGACCTCCCAGCTTTAGCTTGTCTCCATTCAATGCTGATCTAACAAACAAACAAAGAAAGGAGGCGGCATTGCCTTCATGATAAACAAGGAGTGGTGCGATTTAGGCAACACAAAGGAACTGTCTAACCACTGCTCCCCAGACCTGGAGTTTATCACGATAAAATGTCGACCCTTCTTCCTCCCAAGAGAGTTAACGTCCATCATCCTCATCGGAGTGTACATTCCACCACACGCGAACACTGGGGTCGCACTTTCAAAACTTCACGACGAGGTAAACAAACTCCAGACAGCTAATGTTGACGCTGCCATTTTGGTTCTGGGTGATTTCAACAGCGCGCGTCTTAAAAAGGTGTTGCCGAATTTCTATCAGCATGTGACCTGTCCCACCAGAGGCGAGAACATATTAGACCATGTATACTCGCAATTTAAGAATGGGTACAAGTCACAGGCTCTTAGTCCATTCGGTAAAAGCGATCACGCCGCCATATTTCTTTTGCCAAAGTACAAACAAAGTCTCAAGCGAACGCCAGTGGTCTCGCGAGAGGTTAAGCGTTGGGCCGTGACGTCAGAGGAGTCACTCCAAGCTGCACTTGGATGCACAGACTGGAGTGTATTCCGTGATAACACAGCCAATATTAACGAATACACCGAAACGGTGATTGACTATGTCTGTACTCTGGTAGAAGAAACAATCCCCTCCACCAAAATTAAAATCTACCCAAATCAAAAGCCCTGGGTAGACAAATCCGTCCGTGAGGCTCTGAAAGTGCGCACATCAGCATACAACACCGGGCTGGTGACAGGCAACATGGAAGAACACGAGATGGCAAGATACAACGTCAGGAGAGCAGTAATAGAGGCAAAACGGCGTTACAGGGATAAAGTTGAACTTCAGTTTGAACAGGCTGACTCTAGAGGCATGTGGCAGGGCCTCAGAACAATGACAGACTACAAAGGCACCCCCCTCAAACTGAACAGTGACATCTCCTTAGCAAATGATCTCAATTCCTTCTATGCGAGGTTTGAGGCTGTGAATAACAACACCAGCCTACAAACCACGGCAATGGGGGGGGGGGGGTCTGCTGATGGAGACTCAGTGTTCAGGGTAACAGAGCATGAGGTGAGACGGATCTTTAAAAAAGTGAATATCAGGAAGGCAGCAGGACCGGACGGCATCCCCGGCCGCGTCCTAAAAGTCTGTGCCGACCAACTGGCCCCGGTATTCACTGACATCTTCAACCTGTCCTTGGAACAGGCTGTCATCCCCACCTGTCTGAAGAAGTCCACCATCATCCCTGTACCCAAAAAATCTACGCCCGCTTGCCTCAACGACTACCGCCCTGTAGCCCTCACCTCCATAGCCATGAAGTGCTTTGAGAAGCTAGTGAAGGGCTACATTTGTTCCTCCCTCCCCATTAACCTGGACCCTCTGCAATTTGCATATCGCCCCAACAGGTCCACGGAGGACGCCATAGCCCATGTGCTGCACACAGCAGCATCACACCTGGACAAGAGGCAGGGGAACTATGTGAGAATGCTGTTCATCGACTACAGCTCAGCATTCAATACCATAGTCCCCTCCAAACTCATAGCCAAGCTCAGGGACCTGGGCTTGAACTATGACCTCTGCCAGTGGGTCTTGGACTTCCTGACGGGCAGACCCCAGGTGGTAAGAGCCGGCAACTGCACCTCCTCATCCATCACGCTCAACATAGGGGCCCCCCAGGGCTGTGTTCTGAGCCCCCTCCTCTACTCCCTGTACACACATGACTGCGTAGCACAGCGGAACAACAACACCATCATCAAATTTGCTGATGACACAGTAGTGGTGGGCCTGATCTCTGCCAACGACGAAAGGGCCTACCTGGAAGAGGTAGAGAACCTGTCACAGTGGTGTCAGGAGAACTGCCTCTCCCTGAACGTCAGCAAAACAAAAGAGATGATTGTGGACTTCAGGAGGTCGGGGGTCAAGGACTACAGCCCCCTCAGCATCGACGGGGCACCGGTTGAGAGAGTGAACAGTTTCAAGTACCTCGGAGCCCACATATCCGAGGACTTGACATGGACCACACACATTGACAGTGTTGTGAAGAAGGCACGACAACGCCTCTACTTCCTCAGGTGCCTAAGGAAGTTCCAAGTCAGTCAGAAGATCCTTAGGAACTTCTACTCATGTACAATAGAGAGCATCCTGACCGGCAACATCACCTCCTGGTTTGGGAATAGCACTGCACAAGACCGTAGCAGACTACAAAGAGTGACACGTTCAGCCGAACGCACAATTGGAGGGGGGCTTCCCACCCTCCAGAACATTTACAACAAGCGGTGCAAGGGGAAGGCTAAGAGAATTATTAAGGACTCGAGCCACCCGAACAACTGCCTCTTTGAACTGCTGCGGTCAGGCAAGCGATACCGGAGTCTTAAGGCGAGCACAGAAAGACTCAGAAGAAGCTTCTATCCCCAGGCCATCAGGCTGCTAAACGAACAATAATCACTATGCAACAACCATCAAATGCACACAGCACACACACCCACACGCACACACTCACTCAAACAAACAACACACTGCAGCACCCACTCTCCACACTTTAGATCACACAAACACACTTACACTTTATATTTATTGATAAAGGATTTGCACTACAACTCGTACACCTACTGTGAATTGTACCTAAATTGCACCTCGTCCCATTTCTCCATTTCTGCCTTGCACTATATAGTATTGTATATTAGTACACTGCACAGTATTGTATATTGTATGGTAACTACGTCTATTCTGCATCGAACATTGTACATATGTCTAAACTGAACACTGTGACCTCATTTTTTTTACTTCTAATTTTACTATGTTATTTTATTTCATACTTATCTTGTCTTGCACAGTCTCTGGAGCGCAACAGTAAGAAGCATTTTGTATAAAAGTATGACAACTATTAAAGAAACTTGAAACTTGAAATGTTCTGGATATAATTTCCAAAGAAGGGAAAAAATTTTATTTAATGGGTGACCTAAATATCAATTTTATAAACCATAAGAATGATAACTCAACTAAGGAGTTTATTGACACAATGTATTCCCACTACTTTCATCCTATGATTGCAGTACCAACCAGAGTGACAGAGACATCTGCCACTCTGATTGACAATATCTTTACTAATGTGTTGGATAAGAGCATGAAATCAGGAGTTCTGTGCATGGATATTGCTGATCATTGTCCAATCTTTCTCATATTATATAGGGAACATGATAAGTCTCCATCTATACTATATCCTAAATATAAGAGAAGCTTTAATGAAGCTAGTTTGACCAGGTTTGGACTAGTGGTCGGTGAGTATCCATGGACAGATATCCTCCACTCTGTTGATGCAAAAAAAGTCTTTTACTTTGTTTTCTGAACGTATCTCCCAGGCCTATGACCTATGTTTTCCCCTTGTACAGGCATCTCCCAAGCCTCATCATAAACTGATCAAACCATGGATAACCCCAGCTTTTATCAAATCGCTAAATACTAAACGTAGATTGTATAAAAAATATCTTCTCAGTCCCACTCCATTTTATCTTGCTCAATTTAGGAACTATAGAAATAAATTAACCCACATTATCAGAGGAGCTAAAAAGCATTACTACAGGAATGATCTAAAAACAAAAATAACATGACTCTCTTATGGAGAACAATTAACTCTATCTTCAACAAAAAAAATAAACGTAATCAGTTGCCTAATGAATTTAAGGTTGATGGGGGTATTATCACTGACCCGCAATTAATTGCCAATAACTTTAATAATTTTTTCTCAGAAGTTGGTCCAACACTGGCTGCAAAGATTCCATTTAGTAATCATAGTCCCCTTCAGTTTATGAATCCTCCAATCAATGACAGTTTTAATTTCTTGCCGGTTACAGAGGATGAGGTTCGGGAGATCTTGATAAACCTGGGGGACGCTTCTCCGGGTTATGATGGTATTGGAGGTAGATTACTGATATCCATTCAAGAATCCATTGTGAAGCCATTATGTCATATTTTTTATATATCATTGGAGAAGGGAATCGTCCCACAGGAACTTAAAATAGCTAAGATCATCCCTATTTATAAAGATGATGACCCAGCCGTCTTCAACCATTACAGACCTATATCCATCCTACCTACCTTGTCAAAAATACTTGAAAAGCTTATCTATAAAAGATTAATTGAACATCTTAACACTATGGTCGCCAAAAACGCTGTACCACGTCATTCCCCGCCATGCTCATTCTGCCAAAGACGCCGTACCACGTCTTTGATATCAATATTTCAAAAATCTGTGATCGAAATCATATTTCTCCCCCGGAGACTTGAGATCTACTGTTGATCCCCTCTCAACTCTCCAATGGTTCAAGAGCGCCATCTGGTGGCGTATCGCCCAGAGCGGAAACAGGAAATGGAAGCTGGTGCTCATTTCAATTCGGTCCGATCACTCGCTAATAGTCCCAGGACTCGAGCTAGACACAACGGATAGCAATCCGTTACCAATAACTCGATAAACAACATGATTTGGACGTATATACTATTATACAACCTGGAAATGGATCGCATATTTCTACATCCCATAATAGGAATATTTCTGCTCCACACTCATCGCCCAATGCTATGAGGAAGCTAGGGTAAGATTCAGCGTTATTCTTTAACGTGTTCGATACTAACTGCTCTAATGATCATATCACCCACACTAGATGAATCATCTAACGTTGGCCACGGAATTATAAATGACCCCCCCCCCATCCGGTCAACATCAGATGATCAGTAGTAACTTCTAGAAGCACGTCCATTTGAAATTTTTTATCTCGCGCAGATTCCTATCAAACTGTATTTGATCATCAATATAATGCATTTGGGGCTATAAATCACGTTCTGGAGAAAGCTGCAGAAAACGATAAAAACATACTTATACTTTAGACCGTATTTTAGTATGAATATGTGAATGAAAAAGTATAACGTTGCTACACCCTGAACAATAGATACTTGATGTTGAATTGGCCATAGTAATGTCAATTTAGCAATACAATTTAAAAAGTTATAGCCCTGCAAAGAAGGGGAACTTCTCCATAGACAAATAGAGCTGGCGGAGGATGGTATATTAAGAATATAAGCCTGGCGACCAAAGTGTTAATAAGCACAATATTATTTGCACTCACCAGTACGGGTTCAGAAAGAAACATGCAACATATATGGCAATCACACATCTAATTAATGAAATATACAAAGCTAAAGACAGAAAGGAAAACACTATAGGTATTTTTTTTAGACTTATCAAAGGCATTTGATACAGTCAATCACCATATCCTCCTGCAGAAGCTCTCACATCTTGGAATAAAAAACAATGCACTGCTATGGTTCACCAGTTACCTTAAAGATAGACATCAGTCTGTATCCTATAATGGGATCAATTATCCTTTTCTTCCTTTACTTTGCGGTCTGCCCCAAGGTTCAATTCTTGGGCCTTTGTTATTTTTGTTATATATCAATGACCTCCCTAACGTCTCAGACAGGCTGTCGAACATTTTATTTGCAGATGACACAAGTGTATTCTATTCACATAAAGATCCTGATACCATCATTAGGGTCATAAATGAAGAACTTAACAAACTATCAATTTGGTTTAAATGCAACAAATTATCACTAAACATTAAAAAAACGAATTAAATTTTTTTTGTCTCAAATCTGTGATTTTTAATTCCTCATCTAAAGTAGTGATCAATGACATCCCCATAGCTAGAGTGTGTTCTACACGATTCCTTGGTGTTCTGTTTGATGAATCCCTATCATGGAAACCTCATATCACAGCCATAACTACAAAAATGGCCAAGAGTATTGGTATTCTTAAAAAAACACGTCACTTGCTGAGCACCGAGGTTGCCACAATGTTATATTACTCTATGGTTTACCCATATATCAATTACTGTAATTTAGTTTGGGGTAGTACTCATCAGACCAAACTTGAGCCCACATACCGTCTGCAGAAACGAGCTCTAAAAATAATCAGCTGTGTTCAACGAAGTCATTCTTCTCAGCCTCTATTCCATAAGTTAGGTATACTCAGTGTTTATCAAGTGAATCATCGTAAGACTGGTTTATTAGTGCATAGTTCTTTAAACAGAGCCCTTCCCCCTTTTTTTTCATGACATGTTTGCCCACAATCACCAAATTCATAATTACCCCACACGTAGTTCCTGTTTGCTTAGACCACCCCTTTCCCGCACTTCCCAAACTCAGTTTTGTTTGCTCTACCGAGGGTCAAAGTTGTGGAACTCTTTGCCTCCACATATTTTGTAATTTTCTTTTCTGAAATTCAAAAGAGCACTGAAATCTCATCTCCTAGATCACCAATATTTCCCATATGGACTTCCTTTACAAACTGTGGTCTGATGGCTTGTTGTATTTTGTTATTGTATTTTCGTTTTATTATATATTCTTCCTGTCATTAGTTGTTTTCTCTATACCAGAAATCGTATGGCATGGGTGCCTGCTTCGGTGTCTATGTAGACCTGCTTGTGTGTGTTTGTTTGGGGAGGGGGGGATTTTATATTTTATCTTGATATAATACCAGTGTAATTTTGTTTTCTGGTGAAAGCCCCTAGTGGGTTTTTAGGCAATTCTCCTACACATCCCTTGTGGATTATATTGTATTATATATGTAATTGTTTTTATATGTGTAAATAAACAAACAAACAAACAAACAGCATGAGATGCTCAGTGTTACAGCATGAGATGCTCAGTGTTACAGCATGATATGCTCAGTGTTACAGCATGAGATGCTCAGTGTTACAGCATGAGATGCTCAGTGTTACAGCATGAGACAGTGTTACAGCATGAGATGCTCAGTGTTACAGCATGAGATGCTCAGTGTTACAGCATGAGATGCTCAGTGTTACAGCATGAGACAGTGTTACAGCATGATATGCTCAGTGTTACAGCATGAGATGCTCAGTGTTACAGCATGAGATGCTCAGTGTTATAGCATGAGACAGTGTTACAGCATGAGATGCTCAGTGTTACAGCATGAGATGCTCAGTGTTACAGCATGAGATGCTCAGTGTTACATCATGAGACAGTGTTACAGCATGAGATGCTCAGTATTACAGCATGAGATGCTCAGTGTTACAGCATGAGATGCTCAGTGTTACAGCATGAGATGCTCAGGAATCGACACTCACAGTCGCCCAGGCCACAGTTACGCAACTTGGCCATTGACTTAGTGTAGAAACAGACAACTCATTCAGCGCCAGAGGCCTAGAGCATCTTAGTTCCTACTGCACCACCACTCTAAGAGATAGGGCTGCGTGGCGGTGTTTGCAGGGCTATATCCATATTCTATATTATAGCTATGGATACAATACTATGGCTCATTTGACATCAACTATCCATCGTTCAATATGTGAAAAAGAATTAATTCTTTCATGTATACGTTCACATGTTATACCGTGGTGAATATAAGTATAGTTTCAGAGTGATCCTGGCTAATTCCATAAAACGGCGCTATGGAGGAATACGTGAATTTTACTAAAAGCGTTGGCGTTGCTCGCCTGGACACGCTACTATTTCCAACTCAAATGTATATAATATGTATTATGTTTCATGAATGCATGAAAGGGGGGGGGTCGTTTTTTTATGCTTTGATCGTCACCAACGGCATACGTTCTGGAGTACGTTACACATGGTCGCAACGATCAATGTGAAATCATAGTTGGATCAAATCAGGATTGATGTCATATAGTCCTTACTTTCACTAGGAGGTACCCCAAAAAGAATATTCCAATTGTCTGATCGCGATTTCCAGTATTGGTGTCCATCGTGTCGCCAACATAATCCACCACAACACATGCATCGGGTGCATTGGACGCATTTCAATGCCATCGAGTGAAGCGCTAGACTTGCCTGACCAAGAAAACTGCGCCCGGAGACATTTTAATGTAACACCGTGTGTGAAAAAAGGTTTAGAAGGGTGGGCGATACTGCCACCTACCTGGATGCGGCCGGTATTGCACTCTAGCGATCTTAGAGTGATTCCCAACCCCGAGGTCCGTGTGAGAGAAATTAATAAAAATAGTGAATAAAAAAAATAACGATGAAAACCCGACTATACTCAGGTTTTCGGGGATCCTGGCGCTCAACGCATGGCGAGATAACCCAACTATCCTCGGGTCTGGCGCTGATTGAGTTAAAGATATTTTTATGTTAATATAAATATGAAGACAAAAAGTATAGTTTGTTCAGATTGGGGAGGAGTGGGGGGTATAGAGAAGTGTGTGTGTGTGTGTGTGTGTGTGTGTGTGTGTGTGTGTGTGTGTGTGTGTGTGTGTGTGTAGGTGTGTGTGTGTGTGTGTGTGTGTGTGTGTGTGTGTGTGTGTGTGTGCGTGTGTGCGTGTGCGTGCGTGCGTGTGTGTGTGAAGAGCAGAAAAAAAGGATGTAGAGACAAATGTAATGAATATGAATATGAATAAATAAATAATAATGTCTAAGATATAAAGGTAGATGGTGCAAAGTGAGGTGAACAGCAACGTGTCCCACCAGGTTGATCTTTGACTGTTTTTCTCCTGACAATGTGGCTGCACACTGAGACCTGAACAATCTTGCTTTCAATCTGCATGTTCCTCCAGCTTCGGCCCCCGGACACCAGCTCTTCAAAGAGCTGCCCTGGAGGAATGTGGAGGACTTTGATGAAGTGCTTTTCACAGAGTGTTATTGATTGATGCACTGGTGACTCATAGTCATTCCAAAGCTTAAAGTCTCCTGTTTTATAATATGTGTGTGTGTGTGTGTGTGTGTGTGTGTGTGTGTGTGTGTGTGTGTGTGTGTGTGTGTGTGTGTGTGTGTGTGTGTGTGTGTGTGTGTGTGTGTGTGTGTGTGTGTGTGTGTGTGTGTGTGTGTGTGTGTGTGTGTGTGTGTGTGTGTGTGTGTGTGTGTGTGTGTGTGTGTGTGTGTGTGTGTGCGTGTGTGTGTCTTCCCCAGGTGTCAGTGGTACATCAAGGCCAAAATGAGCTCTGAGGAGAAGAGAAGGACCAACTATCAAAATGGACACGGTGAGGCTATGTCTCTCGCCCCCCTATTTTTCATATGAAAAATTGAAAAATGTAAGATTCTTCCAAGCAAGAATCATAGCCACGTTAATAACGTTTGTAATAAGCCAAATCGTTTGTAAATCTGTCAAGATTTCAGCTAGTTAAGATAAGATAAGATATTCCTTTATTGATCCCCTTGGGGAAATTCAGGCATCATAGCAGCATGTGGGATGAGGGGGGTACAGGTAGTAAAAACAACACAAGCAGTATAAACAAACAAGGCAATATAATTTACTGTCTAACTAACTGAAATATACAGTATTCACAGTATCACACAATGTGCTGTATGCATAAGGTAGTGTTATAATTTACTATCTAACTAACTGAAATATACAGTATTCATATTCACAGTATCACAGTATTCACATAAGGTGCAGTATGCATAAGGTAGTGTTATTGTCCTTTTCAGGTTCCTATTAGTTCTAGTTGGATGTCTGGCAGCAGTCCCTGCCCACTGTTGTGGAGCCTGATGGCCGCTGGTATGAAGGACCCCACCGAGGCGGTTAGTTGAGTGTCGGGGGGGGTATGAGTCTGTGGCTGAACGTGCTTCTCATCTTGACTAGCTCATCGTAGAGGTGCAAACATTGAAGGACCTGAGTCTCCTCAGGGAGAACAGCCCTTCCTGTAGAGGGCCTCTGTGTTGTCCGACCAATCCAGTTTATTGTTCAGGTGTACCCCAAGGAACTTATATGAGTCCACCACCTCCACCTCATCCCCTCAGATGGTGATGGGAATCGGGGGGGGGGGGCCTCTTCTTGCCCCTCCGGAAGTCCACTACCAGCTCCCTGGTCTTACTGGTGTTGAGTTGGAGGTGGTTGCTGTCGCTCCACCCCACAAAGCTCTCCACCAGGGCTCTATACTCCTCCTCATCATCGTCGGTGATGTAGCTTACGATGGGGGAGTCGTCAGAGAACTTCTGCAGGTGGCACCCACTTGAGTTGTGGCAGAAGTCTGAGGTATAGAGGGTGAAGAGGAAGGGTGACAGCACAGTTCCTTGGGGGGCGCCGGTGTTGCTCACCAGTACGTCAGACTGACTGTCCTTTAGTCTGACGTACTGCGGTCTCTCAGTGAGGTAGTCCTTGATCCAGGCCACCAAGCCGTGCTCCAGCTGCATCACAGAGAGCTTCTCCGCTAGCAATAACAGCTGGATGGTGTTGAAGGCACTGGAGAAGTCGAAGAACATAATCCTCAGTGAGCTGCGCGGCTTCTCCAGGTGTGTGTACGCTCTGTGGAGCATATAGATGATGGCGTCCTCCACCCCGATGTTTGCCTGCTATGCAAACTGCAGGGGGTCGAGGGAGTCACACACCAGGGGCTTGAGATGTTGCAGGACCAGTCTCTCAAACGTCTTCATGACGTGTGACGTCAGAGCAACTGGCCTGTAGTCGTTGAGGGTGCTGGGTCGTCCCTCCTTGGGAACCGGGACAATGCAGGAGGTCTTCCAGAGCTGGGGCACCAACTCTCCAGCCTCAGGGAGAGGTTCAAGAGATGTTCGAGCGGTGCTGCCAGCTGCTCCGCACATGCTTTGAGCACCCTGGGTATTTTTGTTTGTGCAGATCATCACCTTAAAGCAGTAGTCCACTCAAGCAAGATGGCCGCCAGTGAACTACGCGGGAGACTCCGCCCTGAGCCATCTAGTGTTTATATATATATATATATATCTATGCCTCTCACCACCGGTATCTCCAGAGTACCAACTGATAATGGTCTGTTGACACTGGTCAGTGTGGACTAAAGGACACAAGGGTGCATTCTTGGCCATGAAAGCATCCCTTACAAAATACAAATACAAAATCCTGCAAGTGAACTGGCACCGCTATCCTTCACGCTGGGCAAATCCTTTATGTCCTTATTGTACAACACCCCCATAATAATGTATAGCCGGTGTACTTGGTTAGAAAATAGTTCCTGCAGGATGAATGAATGATCATTGCATTTATATAGTGCTTTTCTAGACACTCAAAGTGCTCACCGCAATAGGGAGGGGTAGTCTGACGTCACTGGTTGTTCCACCCGTATAGGGATTCATCATTGGGAAAATGGATTATCAGCTATTGTAACAATTCTGCCGCATGGAAATTGAAAAGCTTTCCATTTTTGCACAAAATGAGATTTTTTTTAACCTCTTATCACGCAACGTCCCACATATGGACTTTTTGCAACCGGCACTTTGGCGACCCCTAGTGGCTCGGGTGTGCATATTTTGTAATACAATATATATATCGAATTGAAGGCTTATTTGTTGCCTGTGGATAGCGACAAAATCCGACTTGAGGCTTGTGCAAAGTACACGGTATTGCGCAAAATACCACTCCCGACTCAGGCTGCAGTAGTTCCGTCAATCTAGATCCGATCTCGATAATTATTGTGGATCGTTGTAGCCAATGAGTGTGGCTTTCCAATGATACCCCACATGCATGTATGAATAAAAATAAATAAAAAAAGACGAAAACAGGAAGAGAAAAACAGCCGAAAACTGAGTTTTTCTTTGTACACAGTTTACCAAAATCACTCCTAATCACTCATTTCTGAATGGATCTTTATGAAATTTTGGATATGTACTACATAAGGCTTCAGGCTATGGCTCCGTCTGGATTTGTAAGCCATACCACCTTCTGGGAAAATACCACTAATACTACTAACTACTACAGAAAAACTTGAGTAACGAGTTTTTCTACAACTCAAGTTCAGACCTATGTTATTCTATTACATTAGCACTAAAAGTGAATTTTTTCTTGTTTTGGTTTGCAAAAAAAGTATGCAGTCCTCATTTCAAGTTTAAAAATTGCCACTTTTCTGCCCGCTTGATTAATGATTAATTGCAAATATTTTCATGTTGAGCTATAGATTGTGGATGAATAAGCACAGAAAGGTACACCATGCAAATGTTAATGCTTTATTTGTTTTAAACGAGACAATTTAGAAATGGGCAATGGGGAAATACATTGCGTTGGACTGAATGAATGAATGAATGAAAACTTTATTTAACAGATTGCAGAATGGGTACAATACAGTACGGCTCAATACATACAATTGTTAAGGGGATGCAGACCTGAGAAAGACGTTTGTCTTGTTTCCATCAGGGTCCCCCATTTTCAATTCATATAGACATTTATGACATACACAACATACATGACATTTATGGCAT